>NC_133329.1:287613619-287913619 GCF_042186555.1 Aquarana catesbeiana
TAAATCCGAATGTATTACGTAATGACATTACTGATGGTCCGGTTGGAACGCTCTCTCATGGTCCAGGTATATCATATTTCACTGAAAATACATTCGAATTGGACCCAGAGAAACTTTCGGCTGTCCTACAGTGGCCCCAACCCATGGGTTTACATCCTCTGCAGTGTTTCCTGGGCTTTGGCAACTATTATCAGAAGTTTATTCGTAAGTTCTCGTCTCTGGTCAAGCCCCTGACTGATATGACCAGAAACCCACAGAGTTGGTCTCCGGAGTCCATTAGGGCCTTTGAGAGTCTCAAGGCTGCCTTTGTTTCTGCTCCTGTGTTGGCACATCCTGATCCTACGTTACATTTTATCCTTGAGGTTGATACTTCTGAGACTGGTGTTGGCGCCCTTCTGTCTCAACGTCTTACCTCAGAGCGATATGCATCCTTGTGGCTACTTTTACAAGAAATTGTCACCTGCAGAGTGCAATTACGAGGTTGGTGACAGAGAGCTGTTGGCGATCATTTTAGCCCTGGAAGAATGGAGACATCTCCTTGAAGTTACCACTGTGCCGGGTCTCATTCTTACCGACCATAAGAATCCCACATTCTTGTCTGAGGCTAAACACCTCTCTTCCAGAAGGGTGCCATGGGCTCTTTTCTTGTCAAGTTTCAATTACATTGTCTCATTCTTACCCGGTACTAAGAATGTAAGGGCTGACGCCTTGTCACGACAATTTTCCTCCACTTCCAAGTTGTAGTCGGTTCTGGTTCCTGTGATTCCTCCTGATCGTATTCTGGCTATGGTTCACACCAGTCTCACTTTTCCTTTGGATGACAAAATCCTTGCTGCTCAGGTCCATGCTTCTCCTGAGAAACCTTGTGAACGCTGCTTTGTCCCAGAGAGTCTCCATACTGCCGTGCTCCTGAGAAACCTTGTGAATGCTGCTTTGTTCCAGAGGGTCTCCATACTGCCGTGCTCCAGACTTACCATTCTCCCAAGGCTGCTGGCCACCCTGGGAAGAATCAACTCTTTTGGGCCATTTCTCAACAATTCTGGTGGCCTAGTCTACATGCTGATGTAACCGCCTTCGTAGCTGCCTGTTCCGTCTGTGCTCAGAGTAAGACTCCTCGACACCTTCCAGTGGGCCTCCTACAACCCATGCCGAATGGAGAGAGGCCTTAGACCCACCTATCTATGGATTTCATTGTGGAGTTACCCAACTCCCAGGGTAACACAGTTATCCTTATGGTGGTTGACCAGTTCTCAAAAATGTCTCATTGTATTTCACTTAAGAAGTTGCCACTTCTAAGGAACTGGCTTCTATTTTTGCTCGGGAGATCTTTCGCTTACATGGGCTACCCAAGGTGATTGTCTCGGACAGGGGTAGTCAGTTTGTGTCCCAGTTCTGGCAAGCCTTTTGTGCACAGTTGGGAATTCAGCTTGCTTTTTCCTCTTCGTATTACCCGCAGTCTAATGGGGCTGCAGAACGAGCCAATCAGTCTGTGGAGCAATTCCTACATTGCTATATTTCTGACCATAACAACTGGTCAGACCTATTACCGTGGGCAGAGTTTGCTCACAATAGTGCCTTGAATCCTGCTTCCCGTTTGTCCCTGTTTATTGCTAACTATGGTTTCCAACCTTCCATGTTGCCTGACTCATTTGTACCGCAGAGTATTCCTGCATTAGAGGAGCATCACCGTAGTCTTCGTTCCACTTTGGCACAAGTCCAGTAGGCTTTGGACATGCTAATGATAGGTACAGACTCCATGTTGACGGCAGATGCCTGCCTGCGCCTTCCTAACAGGATGGGGACAGGGTCTGGCTGTCATTACGCAAGGACTGACTTCGTGTTCCCTCACTGAAGTTCGCACCTCAGTTTATTGGGCCTTTCCGTATTCTTCGCACTTAGACTTTCCTTCTGACATGCGTATTTCGAATGTACAGTGGGGACGGAAAGTATTCAGACCCCCTTAAATTTTTCACTCTCTGTTAGATTGCAGCCATTTGCTAAAATCATTTAAGTTCATTTTTTTCCTCATTAATGTATACACAGCACCCCATATTGACAGAAAAACATAGAATTGTTGACATTTTTGTAGATTTATTAAAAAAGAAAAACTGAAATATCACATGGTCCTAAGTATTCAGACCCTTTGCTGTGACACTCGTATATTTAACTCAGGTGCTGTCCATTTCTTCTGATCATCCTTGAGATGGTTCTACACCTTCATTTGTGTCCAGCTGTGTTTGATTATACTGATTGGACTCGATTAGGAAAGCCACACACCTGTCTATAAAAGACCTTACAGCTCACAGTGCATGTCAGAGCAAATGAGAATCATGAGGTCAAAGGAACTGCCTGAAGAGCTCAGAGACAGAATTGTGGCAAGGCACAGATCTGGCCAAGGTTACAAAAAAAGTTCTGCTGCACTTAAGGTTCCTAAAAGCACAGTGGCCTCCATAATCCTTAAATGGAGGATGTTTGGGATGACCAGAACCCTTCCTAGAGCTGGCCGTCCAGTCAAACTGAGCTATCGTAGGAGAAGAGCCTTGGTGAGAGAGGTAAAGAAGAACCCAAAGATCACTGTGGCTGAGCTCCAGAGATGCAGTCGGGAGATGGGAGAAAGTTGTAGAAAGTCAACCATCATTGCAGCCCTCCACCAGTCGGGGCTTTATGGCAGAGTGGCCCGACGGAAGCCTCTCCTCAGTGCAAGACACATGAAAGCATGCATGGAGTTTGCAAAAAAAACACCTGAAGGACTCCAAGATGGTGAGAAATAAGATTCTCCGGTCTGATGAGACCAAGATAGAATTTTTTGGCCTTAATTCTAAGTGGTATGTGTGGAGAAAACAAGGCACTGCTTATCACCTGTCCAATACAGTCCCAACCGTGAAGCATGGTGGTGGCAGCATCATGCGGTGGGGGTGTTTTTCATCTGCAAGGACAGGACGACTGGGTTGGGTTGCAATCGAGGGAAAGATGAATGCAGCCAAGTACAGGGATATCCTGGATGAAAACCTTCTCCAGAGTGCTCAGGACCTCAGACTGGGCTGAAGGTTTACCTTCCAACAAGACAATGACCCTAAGCACACAGCTAAAATAACGAAGGAGTGGCTTCACAACAACTTTGTGACTGTTCTTGAATGGCCCAGCCAGAGCCCTGACTTAAACCCAATTAAGCATCTCTGGAGGGACCTAAAAATGGCTGTCCACCAACGTTTACCATCCAACCTGACAGAATTGGAGAGGATCTACAAGGAGGAATGGCAGAGGACCCCCAAATCCAGGTGAGAAAAACTTGCTGCATCTTTCTCAAAAAGACTCATGGCTGTATTAGATCAAAAAGGTGCTTCTACTAAATACTGAGCAAAGGGTCTGAATACTTAGGACCATGTGATATTTCAGTTTTTCTTTTTTAATAAATCTGCAAAAATGTCAATAATTCTGTGTTTTTCTGTCAATATGGGTTGCTGTGTATACATTAATGAGGGAAAAAAATGAACTTAAATGATTTTAGCAAATGGCTGCAATATAACAAAGAGTGAAAAATTTAAGGGGGTCTGAATACTTTCTGTCCCCACTGTATTTCATGACTCCTTATTAAAACATTTGGTCTGCAACCGCCTTACCACCTCGGTGCTACGTCGTCACCCTGTACAGGTTGAGAACCATGAGGAGTATGAAGTACAGTCCATTGTTAACTACCATAGGTTCCGTGGGCGCATACAGTACCTGGTGCATTGGAAAGGGTACGGTCCGGAGGAACGCTCTTGGGTCTCATCCTCGGACGTACATGCCCCTGTCCTCCTCCGTGATTTCCATAGACGTTTTCCCCTCCAGCCTGGTGGTCCTCCGAGGGGGAGGGGTCGTTGAAGAGGGGGTACTGTCAGGGCTGGGCTCAGCCTTACCTTCTCTGAGCTGGCCGCTCAGCTGTCGGCTAATTGCCAGCTCCTATCTCTCCACAGGTATCCAGCTGTTGATGATATCCTGCTCGTCAGTCCTGCCTACTTAAACCGTCCAGCCCAGAGGCTCTCTGCCTTCGCCTTTGTCAACATCACAGAGACGCTTTCCTGCATTCCTGTTAAAAGACTTGCTTGGCTGACATCCCTTCTGGCTCCAGATCCTGCTTGCTGTTTTACTACGCTCATCTCCGGCTCCCTGGCATTTAGCTTGTCTGACTATCCGTTCCGGCTCCTGAACTCTGGCTATGTTTTGACTACGTTTGTTCTATTTACTTTTATTATTAAACATGTGTGATTTAACAGTACTTCTGTCTCGGTCTGATTTCATGGTTTCTGACACATGGTAGCATAATGGCATATCAACATATTGGTTCACGATATTAACATCATATAAAACACCAAACTCATTATTGCGTGTCTCCACAATATAAAAAACATGATTAGACTTGGTAAAATCCAATTGAACATAATATTAGTAACAATCTTGAGATGTAAACAAAGGGGCATCCAATAGCTTGACGCGTTTCATGGCTAACTTCCACTCTTCAGGAGAAGATGCAGGATAGGTGTCTATAAAAATGTTAAAAATTGAATATTAAATTGGGTATGTCTATAAGAGGAGCAAGTGAAGGAAGATGCAAAGGTGGATCTCTTCTCATACTTACAGACCAGCTATGAGTCTGGGCACAGGTGTAGAAAACTGGAGGCCGGATGGGAGAATCATATGCCCCAGGAGCTGAGGCGATGATCCCCATGAAAATACCAACAGAAGAATCTCTGGGGACGAATCCCCCATGGATAATAAAAGGTGATGTGAACCACATCAAAATAACCCATCTATGAAAAAATGTAAATTTGTATATAATATATTAAAACGTAGGGGTGTATGACATAGTTGCTAATTATTGGTGAAGGGGGTGCTGGTGCTGTGACCAAAAGTTATTGAAATGGTAATGTGACAGGGCCTAGATAAAAAACGAATTGAGAAGTGATGAAAACAACATAGTGTACCCCAAAAAGGGGGACTACTAGTGAGTAGGGTAAGAGACCAGCTACTCCAGGGGGTGTCCCACGGAAGAAGTTACTCCTTTGAAACGCGTCAGCCGGCAGTGCTCCTGATGTCTTCTCCCTTGCTATCTGGAGACTGTCAGTTCCAGGACTGATCGCCACAAACAGGTGACTTTTACAAGTAATCATTTTCATGTATGTGAGTAGTTTTTTAAATTGCTTTTATTAATAAAGTATCATGGGATAATACGCAAGGCTGGTACGTCTTTTTATTTTTTTTTGTATAGAGCCAATGAAATTGGCTCTTTACCACGTGACCGGCTGTGTCCAATCACAGCTGGTCACAAATGTCAACAAACGGCTGTAGTGTCGTTTCCGGGTTCTCCTCCTCAGTGTGTGAGACCTGGCTAAAAAAAAAAACACAGTACAGTGCCGAGTGCCCCCCCCCCCAAATAAAATGGACCCATCACAGCCCATCAGAGTACATGTCACAGCCCATCAGAGTACCTGTCACCAGCATCAGAGTACCTGTTAGCAGCCCCAGAGTACCTGTTACCAGCATCAGAATACCTGAAATTATATGTGTCATTTATGTTCCTAGAATGCCTGACGATGCTCCTGCATGTTGGGCCCCTGTATGTGGCCAGGCTGTGTAAAAGTCTCACACATGTGGTATAGCCATACTCAGGACGAGTCACAGAATGTATTTTGGGGTGTAATTTTTGCTATGTACATGCTATGTGTTAGAACAACCTTATAAATTGACAATTTTGTGTAAGAAAAAATACGTTTTCATTTTTCTTTCCACATTTTCCAAAAACTTGTGGGAAAAAAATTACATGTTCAAAAGACTCATAATGCCTCATAGATTATATGTTGGGGTGTTTGCGTTCCAAAATGGGGTAATTTTGTGGGTAATCCCACTGCCCTGGTGCCCCAGGACCTTCAAAAGTGTTATAGGTAGGAATGAAATTAGATGTGTAATGTATGCTATTAGAATGCCTGATGATGGTCCCTGCATGTTGGGCCTCTGTATGTGGCCAGGTTGTGTAAAAGTCACATACATGTGTTATTGCCATGCTCAGGAGGAGTAGCAGAATGTATTTTGGAGTGTAATTGGAAGTATGCTTATGCTGTGTGTGAGAAATAACATGTTATTATGACAATTTTGTGTAAAAAAACTAAAAAATAAAAACTCCTTTCTTCATTTTCCCAAGATTTGTGGGAAAAAAATTACGTTAAAAAACTCACCATACCTCTTACTAAATACATTGGACTGTCTAATTTCGGGGGGTATTTGTACTGTCCTGACATTTTAGGGCCTCAAGAAATGAGATAGGCCGTCAATCAATCAATTGTGTGATCAATTTTAAATGATTTGCACCATAGCTTTTAGACTCTATAACTTTCACACAGACCATATAATATACACTAATTTGGGTTATTTTTAGCAAAGATATGTAGCAGTATAAATTGTGGCCCAAATTTATGAACGAAAATTACTTATTTGCAAAATTTTATAATAGAAACTAAAAAAAAGTGTTTTGTTTTTTTCCAAAATTTACGCTCTTTTTTATCGCAAAAAATAAGAAAACCAAGTGGATTACATACCACCAAAAGAGAGCTGTATTTTTGTAAAGAAAATGATAAAAATTTTGTTTGGGTACAGTGTTGCATGACTTGTCATTCAAAGTGTGAGAGCGCTGAAAGCTAACAATTGGTCTGGACAGGAAGGGGGTATAAATGCCCTGTATTGAAGTGGTTAAATAAAAAAGTAAGAATTTTTTTATTTACAATAAGTTGAAAAAAAACATAAAAAATACAGTTCTACGAGTGCAATATGGTTATTCTAGCTGAAATTTAAATATTGGCACTTGTGACTTACTAACAAGAGGATCATTGGACCTATTACCCCAGTACAACATTTTGACACTACTGGGATTTTTCAGGCACAGCTCACAACATAACAATTTTTATTTATACATTAAGTTAAAACATTGTTAAAATAAAAACATACCTGACACAATGGGGTTGATTTACTAAAACTGGAGAGTGTAAAATCTGGTGAAGCTGAACATGGTAGCCAATCAGCTTCTAACTTCAGCTTGTTTAGTTAAGCTTTGACACTTTGGCAAAATAAACCTGGAAGCTGATTGGTTTTGTAGAGCTGCACCAGATTTTGCATTCTCCAGCTCTCCAGCTTTAGTAAATCCTCCCCCAATGTTACATTTGATCACCAAATCTGTATACAGTCTCCATATACCCACATCAATTGATGTATCCAAGTTCTAATGTAATGGTTGTGGGAAAATCCCAACTGTTTTTAAAGAATCTTCATTGGGGCTGGAGTCAAAACTTATCTACAAAGGCTCTATATAGAATGAATAGTAGCTCAAGTATAAAAGTGATCTCCACACCTTTTAAAAATTGAAAGCACTTACAGATAACAAGTTAGAAACAGCCCAAATCTAAATCATGTATAACAATGCATCATTTCAACACTAATGGAACTTTTCAGACACTGCTCACAACATAAGATTGCAAACAAAACAATGTATATCCACTTATCGACCAGTCACTTATCTGGTACGTCATTGGTCTTCAAGTGGTTGTACAGGGATGAATGTTGTAATAGCAATTGGAGTGACTAACTAGCCCCTTGATTGCTATTACAAACAGCGGGAGGCGACTCCTCTCCTCCTGCCGCCTTTCCGCACCTTGCAACGGCTCTCCCATCCCACTGGGAGACCCAAGCAAACAGCCACCAAATCTGCCGGCTAGTTGGACACCAAAAAAAAGCCGGGATTGATTGGGTGTCCACTATGGTAACCCAGAAGCAATGATGTGACATCGATTCCAGTTTACCCAGATGTCATCAGTGCCATTTTAAAAAATCAAGAGCATTCAAAAACAAAGATCTTGGTGTTTTGAACGCTTTTAAGTGCAGCGGAGGGATTTGGGGTCTTATTGACCCCAGATCTCTCCATAAAAATTACCTGTCACATGCCTATTGCTATCACAAGGATGTCTACATTCCTTGTGACAGCAATAAAAGTGATAAAAAAATTAAAGCTACAGTGTAAGAAACACATGCATCGGTCCCGCACGCAAGAAAACAGTGATCGTGCGAGGAATCAGCAAGAACACCAGATCATGGGCTGTAATTCTAGCACCAGACCACCTCTGTAAATCTAAAGTAGTAACCTGTAAAGGCTTTTAAAGCGTCGGCTATGGATAGTAACATTTAAGTTGTTTGTTGCCATTGCATAGGCGTGCGCAGTTTTAAAGCAGGACATATTTGGTATCTATTTACACAGCGTAACATCATCTTTTATACTTTATAAAAAATTTGGATTATGTATTTTTTTACATTGAAATACAAAAAAGTGTGTTTTTTTCCCCAAAAATTGTGTTTAAAAAAACTGCTGCATAAATACCACGTGGCATAAAAAATTGCAAAACCCACCAATTTATTCTCTAGGGCCTCTGTTTTAAAAATATATAATGTTTGGGGGTTCTAAGCAATTTTCTAGCAAAAAAAAAAAAAAAAACAACCGATTGTTACATGTGAACAAAAAGTGCCGGAAAAAGTTAAAACAGTGCTCACATAAAAATATGGCTGACACAATGTTACTTTTGATCACCAAATCTGTATTCATTTTCTATATTTCCATATCAATACTGATGTATTCAATTTCTAGTGCAATGGTTGCCCATGTGGGAAAAGCCTGATGTGTTTCAAAGAATCTTCATCAGGGATGGAGTCAAAACGTATCTACAAAGAATGTGTATAGTATGAATATTACCTCAATAAATTATAATAGTAATCTCCACATCTATGGAAAAATGAAAACACTTACAGATAACTGGTTGAACCTAGTTATTATATTAGTCAATCCCAATCATGTATCATGCTAATTAGGTATGGACCCATTACCTCAGAGATGAGAGGAAAGGGAGGAAGGTTGGAAGAGGTAGCTGTAGGAAAATGTATGTCATCTATTTAAAGTGGCTAAGGTAGGCATGCTGAAGTCATGAAAAATGCGTGGTGGTTAGTATATGTTTTTCTAGGTAAAATTCAGAAGCAAGAATGAAAAAGAAGAGAGAAATACAGCAAGTAATTAGAAAGGGTAGATAGCAAACATGGTGAGGGTAGGGGGAAAGAAGTTGTGGTTGGAGAAGTTCCAACTTTCCACAGCAGATGACCTATAAGTATGTCAAGGCTTCAGTAGGAAGTGACAGTTGAGAGCAGTGCATCCATGCACTCCACACTTTGAGGAATCTGTCATGTGTCTGTAAGTATACTGTATTAGTCAATATTCTTTTTAATAAAAAAGAATCAATGAGTCATTTTACCTCTGCAGATTGTGTTTTTTTTCAATGAAAATACTATAGTTAGTTTGGAAGTTATTAATACAAAGTGTGCTTTGGGTTTATTAGGAATGGAAGGTTTGAAATGAAGAAGCACTAACCATAGGTCTTTTGAGATCTTGGTTTTAAATAGGGACTACAACAGTTTGTAGACCCTAATCCAGGATTTTTTGAGCATTGGGAAGGTCCACCAGATATGCAGAGTGTCTCCAGTAGACTGGCAACCTATAAGGCCTCTCATCTCTAACTGCAGGTGTGCAGCTACATGCAAACAGTGTAGGCTGCTGTCAGACTGTCAATACTTTGTACAGTGAATTTATTGGAAAACACCCACTCTCTACTTTCTTCTAACTGGAGTGGAGTCCTCTGCTCTCTAAACACATTAACTTTATGTTGATGTAATTGCCAATTAGCCACCACAATGAAACATTCTCTACAGTAGCATAGATTTCTTGCTTTTACACAACCCCTACACCAATCTAGTGATGTAATTTCTGCTTATGGTGGAAGATATGCTGATCCTCCCCCTACAGTTTTTTTGTGGCTAGTCATCCAAGGTGCCAAGTCAAGGCACAGCGCAATGTGAGTGCATACTGTTTTCATTCTTTTGGCTTTTTGAGTTTAAATAAGTGATAACATTTCTCCCAGTCTATATTTTTCATATGGGCATTGTGGAGTGATATAGAGGCATTTTGAATGATCCCACTTATGAATATTTTCTGCTGGCTGATTGTCAGAAACCATGAAATCAGACTGAGACAGAAGTAAAGTTAAATCACACTTGTTTAATAATAAAAGTAAATGGAACAAACATAGTCAAAACATAGCCAGAGTTCAGGAACCGAAACGGATAGTCAGACAAGGCAAACGTCAGGGAGGCAGAGATGAGCGTAGTAAAACCGTGAGCAGGATCTGGAGCCAGAAGGGATGTCAGCCAAGCAAGTCTTTTAACAGGAATGCAGGAGAGCATCTCTGTGATGTTGACTAAGGCGAAGACAGAGATCCTCTGGGCTGGACGGCTTAAGTAGGCAGGACTGATGAGCAGGATCTCTCTGTGGAGAGATAGGAGCTGGCAATTAGCTGACAGCTGAGCGGCCAGCTCAGAGAAGGAAGGGCTGAGCCCAGCCCTGACAGTACCCCCTCCTCAATGACCCCTCCCCCTCGGAGGTACTCCTCCGGCAGGGAGGAGAGTGAAGAGGTGCACAAGACATTGGCTACCTTCTGGAAGCATGTCTTACTGCATTGTGGTGACCAGGAGAGAACCTCAGCATGAAGCCATTTAAAAGAGGGGTTGTGCCTCTGTAACGAAGGATAACCAATAACCAGTGGAAACTTAGGTGAGAAAATAACTTGGAATTGGACTATCTCATGGTGAAGAGCCCCTACGGCCATGGACAACGGAACCGTCTCATGAGTCACATGGCCAGGCTGTAGAGGTTTCCTGTCAAGAGCCTCAATGGCAAGTGGAGTGTCACGCAGCTGCAGCGGAATCGAGTGCTTCGATACAAAGGCAGCATCAATGAACAGGCCTGCAGCCCCAGAGTCGATTACAGCCTGTATTTGACGGACGACTCAGCCCAAGAAAGGGTGACCGAAACCAGGGCCTTATCCTTTTGGATAACTGGGGACGAAACAACGCCACCTAAGGTCTGTCCGTGACAGTACCTCAAGGTTTGGGCGTTCCCCGGATGGATAGGACAAGACTTCAAAAAGTGACCTGCCTGGCCACAATAAAGGCACAATCTCTCCCTCCTCCTAAAGGTTCTCTCATCTGCAGAAAGACGCGTGAATCCCAAGTGCATGGGTTCATCTTCACTGACTGACTTGGTATCAGGAGGCATGGGAGGTGAGGGAGGCATGGGTGGGACTGCAAAGCTCGGATGCAAACGTACAGGAGGCTTCTGCGAGCACTCCTTAAAAGAGAGTCTTTCTCTGAGTCTGAAGTCAATGAGGATGGCAAACGTGATCAACTTCTCCAGCTCAGTGGGTATATCTCGGGCTGCTATCTCATCCTTGATGGAATCCGAGAGACCATGAGAAAAAGCAGCCACGAGGGCCTCATTGTTCCAAGCAACCTCTGCTGCCAGAGTACGGAATTCAATGGCGTAGTTGGCAACAGTTCTTGTACTCTGTTCGATGGACATGAGGCACTTGGCAGCAGAAGCGGAGCGTGCAGGAATGTCAAATACCCTTTTAAAGGAGGCCACAAACTCAGGATAACTCAAGACAACAGGTTTTTGCATCTCCCATAGAGGGTTTGCCCAGGCCAAGGCTCTCTCAGAAAGCAAAGATATCACGAAACCTACTTTGCTTCTGTTCGTGGGAAACGCCTGGGGCAGCATCTCAAAGTATATCTCAACCTGGTTGAGAAACCCTTTGCATTGAACTGGATCACCCCCAAATCGCTGGGGAAGAGGAGCGGAACCAGACATACCTCTTATAGAGGTAATACTCGAGGCAGGTGCCTGCACAGAGACTGGCGCAGCAGCAGGGATGGCCTGCAGCTCAGGTTGTACCGGAGCAGCCACAGTGGGAGATTCCAGGTGAGCCGTGCGAGTCAGGAGCATTTGTAATGCCATGGCAAACTGATCCATGTGGTGATCTTGCTCATCCAATCTGGAAAATATATTACCAACAAGTGTATTGACTGTATCTTCTGCATTCATGGCCTTCACCTACTGTCAGAAACCATGAAATCAGAAAAAGACAGAAGTACAGTTAAATCAGAACAAACGTAGTCAAAACTTAGCCAGAGTTCAGAAATCTGAGCGGATAGTCAGACAAGCCAAACGTCAGGGAGCCGGAGATGAGCGTAGTAAAACTGCAAACAGGATCTGGAGCCAGAAGGGATGTCAACCAAGCAAGTCTTAACAGGAATGCAGGAGAGTGTCTCTGTGATGTTGACTAAGACGAAGGCAGAGATCCTCTGGGCTGGACAGCTTAAGTAGGCAGGACTGACCAGCAGGATATAATCAACAGCTGAGTAACTGTGGAGAGATAGGCGATGGCAATAAGCCGACAGCTGAGCGGCCAGCTCAGTGAAGGAAGGGCTGAGCCCAGCCCTGACACTGATGAGGAAAGAAGATAATATTAGGTGATATCATTCCATATGTGCAGAGGGTGGAAGGGAGTGATCTAACAAGAAGGAGAAAGAAGAGTTTATATTCTGAAGCGTATTTTGACCTTCTTTGTAGAGATGGGCTGAACACCCCCCCCCGCGCTTCGGTTTGCGCCATAACTTTTGAACATCACAAAATTCAGAGCCGGACAACGAACCCCATTGAAGTCTATGGGTCCCGAACTGGAAAAAAAAGTGCCCATTTTGCAGGCTTATATGCAAGTTATTGGGCTTACAAAGGGTATGGGGGTCTGGGTACCTGGGGGAAAAGTATCAATGAAAAAAATGGAAGAGACAGGCTGCGCTATATAAATGTAGGTAAAACGATGCGTTGTGTATCCAAAAAGCAGTTCAAACATATGACACCCGGGTGAGCCGATTTTTTACAGTGCCACCACCTAATAAAAAAGCCTTTCAAACACAAGCAGAGGCGTCCAGACAGGGGCGGTCACTGACTTGGATCCATACTCCAATCTCTCCTCAGCGTGGATAGCCCATAGCACTCAGTGGTAATCACTTAGACCAGTTCCACTTGGACAGAGTTCCAGCAGACTCTATGGGTTATCCACGCTGAGGAGAGATTGGAGTATGGATCCAAGTCAGTGATCGCCCCTGTCTGGATGCCTCTGCTTGTGCTTGAAAGGCCCTGGCTGGGTTTTAGCCATCTGCTTATCCCTGCTTACTATCTGGTAAGCAAGTTTTTTTATTAGGTGGTGGCACTGTAAAAGATCGGCTCACCCGGGTGTCATATGTTTGAACTGCACTTTAGCGTTTTGGATACACAACGCATCGTTTTACCTACATTTATATATCACAGCCTGTCTCTTCCATATACTACGTGCAATTTTTGCTATATGCTGCTGCTCTTGCTTTGGGACTTCTTATAATTATATTTATAATTTTAATTATGATTAATATCATCTATTTTCAATAAGATTTGTGTATATACTCGAGCATGTTTTTTTTCCCCTTATATCAATGAAAAAAGTTTGCAAAAGAGATCATTTTTAAGTGAGCATTGATTTACTGATACTTAAAGTGAAACAATAAAAATGAAAAATTCCTTTAAATATAGTGCCTGGGGGAGTCCCCTTAGTCTGCCTGTAAAATGCTGCATCTGTATCATGTAGAGAATCTTGTTGCAGCCAAAAGAACATTTATAAAACCAAAAAAATTACATTTTCCTTGCACGCTTTCTATATTTTATACAGAATGGCTTAGGGAGCCAGTCTTTATGATGAGGCCACAACTTAGTGCACTCAGAACAAGATTAGAGTTTTTTGGATAAATTCTGATGTCTGTTTCGCAGATTTTGAGATTTTGAATAGAAGTAACAGGTGCAGAAAAATTGGGCTTTGGGTGTTGGTGCTGCCTTTACACCATAACCTGTAGAGGTACTCTTGGTGAAACCATTGACTTGCTGTCAAAAAATTAAATGATATTCCCCAGTCAAACTGGTGCAGAAAAATTGGGCTTTGGGTGTGGGTGGTGCCTTCACACTGTAACCCTATAGAGGTACTCTTGATGAAAGCGAGAATTGGCCTTGCTGTCAATAATGTATATGATATGCACCTGTCAAACAGGTGCAGAAAAATTGGTTCCTGTATGTTAATTGTGCCCATGAAACCTATACCAAAAAATATCTTCACGATAAAATCAACACCTAAAAAGCTAGGCAGCCTAGACCATCTTGCACAGATTCCACATCCAAAAACCACTTAATCGGCAACATTGGCACCAGGGGCTTGATAGCTGCTGCTAATCCAGGAATGATTCATTTTGATAAATGTCAGCTGGTCAATTGAGTATGTGGACAGACGCTCTCTTTTATCTGTCACAAAACCTCTGGCAGCACTGAATGCCCATTCGGAAAGCATGCTGGATGCAGGGCAGACCAGCAGCTCAATTGCATACTGGGCAAGTTCTGTCCAGTAGTCTATTCTCATGACCCAGTAACTCAGTGGATTGGCAACTGGAAAGCTCTCCATATCTGTGTTCGCCCCTAGATAGTCTCCTACCATATGATGCAGACGCTGCCAATGGGATGTGGAAGCTGACAGCCCTGGGCACAGAAGACTAAAAAAGTTTTGAAATGCATCACCGATGCGGTCCCCTTCTCCACTGCCCCTCTCTTGACATCAGAAGACTCAAAACTATGACACTGTAAACTACCAGAGTCTTGAAAGCCGTTAGATAAACTCTTCTTTAGGTGTCCTCAAGAGTGATCCTTTGCTTGGATGCCACAAATTCTTGGGTCCTTTTGAAGGCTTTGAAAAATGAGGGAGGCCATGAACACCAAGTTTGTGGAGGCATGAGAAGCAAAGTCCTCATGGTCACTGAAGATTACAGTACCTGGAACTGCCTTCTCCCAGCCACATACTACTCCCAACGAATCTGGGTATGGGAAACCATCTCTTAAGATTTGACGTATGTTTTCCTCCATTTCAATGCCTCCAAAACTGCCAGAATCCTCCTCTTCCTCCTTCCTCTCCTCTTGTGTGTTCTGGGGCATCGCAAGAATGGTGTCTGCATAAAGTGGGCCTTGAGAGGAAAGGAAGTTCTCCTTTTTCTCCCTCTGCTTTGCCTCGGGTGCCCTGTCCATTATACAATGCAGGGTCTGCTTCAGCAGGAACACAAGAGGGATTGTGTCACTGATGCATGCATTGTCACAACTCACCATCCTTGTTGCCTCCTCAATAGGTGACAGTACAGTGCATGCATCCTTTATCAGCAGCCATTGGCATGGAGAAAAAAAGCCAAGCCGCCCTGAGCCTGTCATTGTGCCATACTCAAACAGGCACTTATTGGCAACACTCTGCTGCATGTGCAGCCGCTGCAGCATTGCCAAAGTTACGTTCCACCCGGTAGGCATGTCACAAATCAGAAGGTTTACGTGCAGGTTGAATTCCCACTGAATTTCTGTATGACTGCAGATCTTCCAACCCTGGGTACCTGTTAAGGAAGGCTGCACCACCAATCTGAGGACATATGCCAGGTATGGCACATGTGTTAACTTTCCCTGTCGAAGGGAGGACAGGAGGTTAGTGCCATTATTACACACCACCATTCCTGGCTCAAACTGGCGTGGCGTGAGCCACCTTTGGGCCTGCCCCTGCAGAGCTGAAAGAATCTCTAATCCGGTGTGGCTCCTCTCCCCAAGACAGACCAGCTGAAGCACTGCATGGCATCTTTTAGCCTGACTTGTTGAATAGCCACTTGTACGCTTAGGGGGTACTGGTGGTTCATAGGACAATTCAGCAGAGGAGGGGGTGAAGCTGACAAATCTCGCATTATCACCACTAGCTGTATGGAGACGTGGCAGCAAAACAAGCTGCAGCACTGAGCCCTGTCCTGCAGCCTTCTGAATTGCAAGCAGAGTTACCCAGTGTGCTGTGAACAAAATACATTGTCCCTGATCATGATTGCTGGACCACGTGTCAGCAGTAATATGGACCTTGTGGCTGACAGCCTTGCCCAACAATGCCATAGCATTGCATTCCCTGTGATGGTACAGAGCTGGAATGACCTTACATGCAAAGTAATAGCGACTGGGAACCTGCCATTGTGGTACAGCACATTCTGCAAATTCACAGAAAAGGGCAGAATCCACCAGATGGAAAGGCAGGAATTGTAAAGCCAGCAGCTTTGACAAGCTGGAATTTAGACGCTGGGCATGTGGATGGCAGTGACTGTATTTTTTTTTCAATGCAGCAGCTGGGGCAGAGAAATTTGCCTGCTATATTCTACAGCTGGTGATGTGCTGCTGGCAGACCTGCCACAAGGACCTGTGACACCCTTCGCTATACTATCATCCCTGTCAGCCTGCTGAGAGGTCATGAGATAAAGTGGGGCTAAACCTGAAAGGTGAGAAAGAGTGAGGAGGAGCAGAATTACATTCCTTTTGTGTGCCTTTAAGATGCACTTGCCAATGGGCTGAATGGTAGGAGGTTAAACTCCTTGTCAAGCGTAGGGTACTCAAATGGCTGGTCTTTTTGCCATGCTCGATCTGCTTGAGGCAAAGTTTGCAAAGTGCAACAGTACCATCAGCTGCACATGCGCTAAAAAAGGTCCAGACAGCTAAACTGTGGGAAGTGGGCAAGGAGATAACAGCTCCACGATGTGATGGAACAGGATGGGCTGCTCTCTACTCTTTCATGATGGCTGCCTCGTTGGGGTTGTGCCTCACCCTCACTTTCCTCCTCTGTTCTATCTGGCACCCAAGTCACTTCAGTGACCCCATCATCATCCCCTCCATCCTTATCATTGCTGGAGCCATCTTGGAAATACGCTGCAGCTGGGGGAACATGACTGCCAATTTGCTGTTTTACAAGTGTTCTCCCCTCTCTGTAGGCTCATATTCCTACCCTCCTCAATCTCAGAACCAACATCAGAATCAATTAATGCCTGTGCATCATCAAGGAGCAAGTGACTGATGCTGTGTTCAAATACCATGCATGATGCTGGGGCTTTGGCAGGAGAAGCTGTGGACAAGGAGGCAGAATAAGCCGCTTTGGCAGCTGCGATGGACTGCACACTAGTCTCTGCTTGGGTGATAAAAGACTAGGAGGATTAGGAAGGTTTAGTAAGCCAGTCCACCGCTTCCTCTGCATGTTGCGGCTGAATAGCATGGACAACATCACTAAACAGAGGAAATGGTGCCCTGCCTGAGGAAGGACCGTATCCACCTTTTCCTGTAAACACAGATGCAGCTGGCCCCCTTATAGTGCCATGGGAATATCTGCCTCTGCTTGTTGGCCTCCCATACATGATGGGGGGGCTTATTATTTAAATGTAATAGAGACAAGGAAATATGTACTTGGATGCACTTTATTCAATGGAAAGTGGTGTTTGGTGCACTTTAACTTGAGGAATCACTACAAAGACACACAGACACTCTACTGACACATACAATATACTGTAGTAAACCTGCACTGACACACTTCAATATACTGCAGTAAAAGGGCACCAACGCACTTCAATATACTGCAGCAAAAGTGTCCTGTTGCACTTCAAAATAGTGCAGTAAAAGTGCCCTGACACACTTCATTATAATGCATTAACCACTTTCCGACTGCCTCACGCATATATACGGGAACAGAATGGCATGGGCAGGCAAAATCACGTACCTGGTACGTGATTGCCTTCCCGCGGGCGGGGGGTCCGATCCCCCCCCGGTGCCAGCGGCGGTAGGCATTTGTCTGGGAGTGTTTAGAGATGAGGGGGAGGCCATCCGATCGTGGCCCCCCCCCTTGCGATCGCTCCCAGCCAATGAGAAACATCCCCTGCCTCTGTATAGTACACAGAGGCAGAGGATGTGATGTCATCCCTCCCTGTCACACTGACACCAAGCAGTGTTTTTTTTTTTTCTGATTACTGCATGGTGTCAGTTTGTGACAGTTAGAAGTGGTAGGGCAGTTAGTGTTAGCCCCCTGTAGGTCTAGGATACCCCCCTAACCCCCCCTAATAAAGTTTTAACCCCTTGATCACCCCCTGTCGCCAGTGTCACTAAGCGATCATTTTTCTGATCGCTGTATTAGTGTCACTGGTTCCGCTAGTTAGGGACGTAAATATTTAGGTTCGCCGTCAGCGTTTTATAGCGACAGGGACCTCCATATACTACCTAATAAATGTTTTAACCCCTTGATTGCCCCCTAGTTAACCCTTTCACCACTGATCACCGTATAACCGTTACGGGTGATGCTGGTTAGTTTGTTTATTTTTTATAGTGTCAGGGCACCCGCCGTTTATTACCGAATAAAGGTTTAGCCCCCTGATCGCCCGGCGGTGATATGCGTCGCCCCAGGCAGCGTCAGATTAGCGCCAGTACCGCTAACACCCACGCACGCACCGTACACCTCCCTTAGTGGTATAGTATCTGAATGCATCAATATCTGATCCGATCAGATCTATACTAGCGTCCCCAGCAGTTTAGGGTTCCCAAAAACGCAGTGTTAGCGGGATCAGCCCAGATACCTGCTAGCACCTGCGTTTTGCCCCTCCGCCCGGCCCAGCCCAGCCCACCCAAGTGCAGTATCGATCGATCACTGTCACTTACAAAACACTAAACGCATAACTGCAGCGTTCGCAGAGTCAGGCCTGATCCCTGCGATCGCTAACAGTTTTTTTGGTAGCGTTTTGGTGAACTGGCAAGTACCAGCCCCAGGCAGCGTCAGATTAGCTCCAGTACCGCTAACACCCACGCACGCACCGTACACCTCCCTTAGTGGTATAGTATCTGAACGGATCAATATCTGATCCGATCAGATCTATACTGGCGTCCCCAGCAGTTTAGGGTTCCCAAAAACGCAGTGTTAGCGGGATCAGCCCAGATACCTGCTAGCACCTGCGTTTTGCCCCTCTGCGCAGCCCAGCCCAGCCCACCCAAGTGCAGTATCGATCGATCACTGTCACTTACAAAACACTAAACGCATAACTGCAGCGTTCGCAGAGTCAGGCCTGATCCCTGTGATTGCTAACAGTTCTTTTGGTAGCGTTTTGGTGAACTGGCAAGCACCAGCCCCAGGCAGCGTCAGGTTAGTGCCAGTACCGCTAACACCCACGCACGCACCGTACACCTCCCTTAGTGGTATAGTATCTGAACGGATCAATATCTGATCAGATCTATACTGGCGTCCCCAGCAGTTTAGGGTTCCCAAAAACGCAGTGTCAGCGGGATCAGCCCAGATGCCTGCTAGCACCTGCGTTTTGCCCCTCCGCCCGGCCCAGCCCAGCCCACCCAAGTGCAGTATCGATTGATCACTGTCACTTACAAAACACTAAACGCATAACTGCAGCGTTCGCAGAGTCAGGCCTGATCCCTGCGATCGCTAACAGTTTTTTTGGTAGCGTTTTGGTGAACTGGCAAGTACCAGCCCCAGGCAGCGTCAGATTAGCTCCAGTACCGCTAACACCCACGCACGCACCGTACACCTCCCTTAGCGGTATAGTATCTGAACGGATCAATATCTGATCCGATCAGATCTATACTGGCGTCCCCAGCAGTTTAGGGTTCCCAAAAACGCAGTGTTAGCGGGATCAGCCCAGATACCTGCTAGCACCTGCGTTTTGCCCCTCTGCGCGGCCCAGCCCAGCCCACCCAAGTGCAGTATCGATCGATCACTGTCACTTACAAAACACTAAACGCATAACTGCAGCGTTCGCAGAGTCAGGCCTGATCCCTGTGATTGCTAACAGTTTTTTTGGTAGCGTTTTGGTGAACTGGCAAGTACCAGCCCCAGGCAGTGTCAGATTAGCTCCAGTACCGCTAACACCCACGCACGCACCGTACACCTCCCTTAGCGGTATAGTATCTGAACGGATCAATATCTGATCCGATCAGATCTATACTGGCGTCCCCAGCAGTTTAGGGTTCCCAAAAACGCAGTGTTAGCGGGATCAGCCCAGATACCTGCTAGCACCTGCGTTTTGCCCCTCTGCGCGGCCCAGCCCAGCCCACCCAAGTGCAGTATCGATCGATCACTGTCACTTACAAAACACTAAACGCATAACTGCAGCGTTCGCAGAGTCAGGCCTGATCCCTGTGATTGCTAACAGTGTTTTTGGTAGCGTTTTGGTGAACTGGCAAGCACCAGCCCCAGGCAGCGTCAGGTTAGTGCCAGTACCGCTAACACCCACGCACGCACCGTACACCTCCCTTAGTGGTATAATATCTGAATGGATCAATATCTGATCAGATCTATACTGGCGTGCCCAGCAGTTTAGGGTTCCCAAAAACGCAGTGTCAGCGGGATCAGCCCAGATGCCTGCTAGCACCTGCGTTTTGCCCCTCCGCCCGGCCCAGCCCAGCCCACCCAAGTGCAGTATCGATTGATCACTGTCACTTACAAAACACTAAACGCATAACTGCAGCGTTCGCAGAGTCAGGCCTGATCCCTGCGATCGCTAACAGTTTTTTTGGTAGCGTTTTGGTGAACTGGCAAGCACCAGCGGCCTAGTACACCCCGGTCGTAGTCAAACCAGCACTGCAGTAACACTTGGTGACGTGGCGAGTCCCATAAGTGCAGTTCAAGCTGGTGAGGTGGCAAGCACAAGTAGTGTCCCGCTGCCACCAAAAAGACAAACACAGGCCCGTCGTGCCCATAATGCCCTTCCTGCTGCATTCGCCAATCCTAATTGGGAACCCACCACTTCTGCAGCGCCCATACTTCCCCCATTCACATTCCCAACCAAATGCAGTCGGCTGCATGAGAGGCATTTTCTTTATGTCCTCCCGAGTACCCCTACCCAACGAACCCCCTCAAAAAACATGTCGTGTCTGCAGCAAGCGCGGATATAGGCGTGACACCCGCTATTATTGTCCCTCCCGTCCTGACAATCCTGGTCTTTGCATTGGTGAATGTTTTGAACGCTACCATTCACTAGTTGAGTATTAGCGTAGGGTACAGCATTGCACAGACTAGACGCATTTTCACAGGGTCTCCCAAGATGCCATCGCATTTTGAGAGACCCGAACCTGGAACCGGTTACAGTTATAAAAGTTACAGTTACAAAAAAAAGTGTAAAAAAAAAAAAAAAAAACACAAACAAAAATATAAGATAAAAAAAAATAGTTGTCGTTTTATTGTTCTCTCTCTCTCTATTGTTCTGCTCTTTTTTACTGTATTGTATTCTGCAATGTTTTATTGTTATTATGTTTTATCATGTTTGCTTTTCAGGTATGCAATTTTTTATACTTTACCGTTTACTGTGCTTTATTGTTAACCATTTTTTTGTCTTCAGGTACGCCATTCACGACTTTGAGTGGTTATACCAGAATGATGCCTGCAGGTTTAGGTATCATCTTGGTATCATTCTTTTCAGCCAGCAGTCGGCTTTCATGTAAAAGCAATCCTAGCGGCTAATTAGCCTCTAGACTGCTTTTACAAGCAGTGGGAGGGAATGCCCCCCCCCCACACCGTCTTCCGTGTTTTTCTCTGGCTCTCCTGTCTCAACAGGGAACCTGAGAATGCAGCCGGTGATTCAGCCAGCTGACCATAGAGCTGATCAGAGACCAGAGTGGCTCCAAACATCTATATGGCCTAAGAAACCGGAAGCTACAAGCATTTTATGACTTAGATTTCGCCGGATGTAAACAGCGCCATTGGGAAATTGGGAAAGCATTTTATCACACCGATCTTGGTGTGGTCAGATGTTTTGAGGGCAGAGGAGAAATCTAGGGTCTACTAGACCCCAATTTTTTCAAAAAAGAGTACCTGTCACTACCTATTGCTATCATAGGGGATATTTACATTCCCTGAGATAACAATAAAAATGATTTAAAAAAAAAATGAAAGGATCAGTTTAAAAATAAGATAAAAATGCAAAAAAATAATAAAAAAGCACCCCTGTCCCCCCTGCTCTCGCGCTAAGGCGAACGCTAGTGTCGGTCTGGCGTCAAATGTAAACAGCAATTGTACCATGCATGTGAGGTATCATCGCAAAGGTCAGATCGAGGGCAGTAATTTTAGCAGTAGACCTCCTCTGTAAATCTAAAGTGGTAACCTGTAAAGGCTTTTAAAGGCTTTTAAAAATGTATTTAGTTTGTCGCCACTGCACGTTTGTGCGCAATTTTAAAGCATGTCATGTTTGGTATCCATGTACTTGGCCTAAGATCATCTTTTTTATTTCATCAAACATTTGGGCAATATAGTGTGTTTTAGTGCATTAAAATTTAAAAAAGTGTGTTTTTTCCCCAAAAAATGCGTTTGAAAAATCACTGCGCAAATACAGTGTGAAAAAAAAATGAAACACCCACCATTTTAATCTGTAGGGCATTTGCTTTAAAAAAATATATAATGTGTGGGGGTTCAAAGTAATTTTCTTGCAAAAAAAATATTTTTTCATGTAATCAAAAAGTGTCAGAAAGGGCTTTGTCTTCAAGTGGTTAAAAGAGTGGGTGATGTGTGACATAAGCTTCTAAATGTTGTGCAGAAAATGCCAGGACAATTCCAAACCCCCCAAATGACCCCATTTTGGAAAGTAGACACCCCAAGCTATTTGCTGAGAGGCATGTCGAGTCCATGGAATATTTTATATTGTGACACAAGTTGCGGGAAAGAGACAATTTTTTTTTGCACAAAGTTGTCACTAAATGATATATTGCTCAAACATGTCATGGGAATATGTGAAATTACACCCCAAAATACATTCTGTTGCTTCTCCTGAGTTCGGGGATACCACATGTGTGAGACTTTTTGGGAGCCTAGCCGCGTACGGGACCCAGAAAACCAAGCACCGCCTTCAGGCTTTCTAAGGACGTAAATTTTTGATTTCACTCTTCACTGCCTATCACAGTTTCGGAGGCCATTGGAATGCCCAGGTGGCAAAAAACCCCCCCAAATGACCCCATTTTGGAAAGTAGACACCCCAAGCTATTTGCTGAGTGGTATAGTGAGTATTTTGCAGACCTCACTTTTTGTCACAAAGTTTTGAAAATTGGAAAAAGAAATGTTTTTTCTTGTCTTTCTTCATTTTCAAAAACAAATGAGAGCTGCAAAATACTCACCATGCCTCTCAGCAAATAGCTTGGGGTGTCTACTTTCCAAAATGGGGTCATTTGGGGGGGGGGGGTTGTGCCACCTGGGCATTCCATGGCCTCCGAAACTGTGATAGGCAGTGAAGAGTGAAATCAAAAATTTACACCCTTAGAAATCCTGAAGGCGGTGATTGGTTTTCGGAGCCCCGTACGCGGCTAGGCTCCTAAAAAGTCCCACACATGTGGTATCCCCATACTCAGGAGAAGCAGCTAAATGTATTTTGGGGTGCAATTCCACTTATGCCCATGGCCTGTGTGAGCAATATATCATTTAGTGACAACTTTGTGCAAAAAAAAAAAAAAATTTGTCACTTTCCCGCAACTTGTGTCAAAATATAAAATATTCCATGGACTCAACATGCCTCAAAGCAAATAGCTTGGGGTGTCTACTTTCCAAAATGGGGTCATTTGGGGGGTTTTATGCCATCTGGGCATTTTATGGCCTTCAAAACTGTGATAGGTAGTGAGGAGTAAAATCAAAAATTTACGCCCTTAGAAATCCTGAAGGCAGTCATTGGTTTTCGGGAACCCCGTACGCGGCTAGGCTCCCAAAAAGTCCCACACATGTGGTATCCCCATACTCAGGAGAAGCAGCTAAATGTATTTTGGGGTGCAATTCCACATATGCCCATGGCCCGTGTGAGCAATATATTATTTAGTGACAACTTTTTGTAATTTTTTTTTTTTTTTGTCATTATTCAATCACTTGGGACAAAAAAAATGAATATTTAATGGGCTCAACATGCCTCTCAGCAATTTCCTTGGGGTGTCTACTTTCCAAAATGGGGTCATTTGGGGGGGTTTGTACTGCCCTGCCATTTTAGCACCTCAAGCAACGACATAGGCAGTCATAAATTAAAGGCTGTGTAAATTCCAGAAAATGTACCCTAATTTGTAGGCGCTATAACTTTTGCGCAAACCAATAAATATACACTTATTGAAATTTTTTTTACCAAAGACATGTGGCCTAATACATTTTGGCCTAAATGTATGACTAAAATTGAGTTTATTGGATTTGTTTTAGAACAAAAAGTAGAAAATATCATTTTTTTTTCAAAATTTTCGGTCTTTTTCTGTGTATAACGCAAAAAATAAAAACGGCAAAGGTGATCAAATACCATCAAAAAAAAGCTCTATTTGTGGGAAGAAAAGGACGCAAATTTCGTTTGGGTACAGCATTGCATGACCGCGCAATTAGCAGTTAAAGTGACGCAGTGCCAAATTGTAAAAAGTGCTCTCATCAAGAAGGGAGTAAATCCTTCCGGGGCTGAAGTGGTTAAAAGTGCAGCTTACACATTTCAATATACTGCAGTAAAAGTGTCCTGTTTCACTTCAGAATACTGCAGTAAAAGTGCTCTGACATGCTTCAAAATACTCCAGTAAAAGTGCCATGACGCACTTCAATATACTGCAGTAAAAGTGCCCTGATGCGCTTCAATATACTGCAGTAAAAGTGCACTAACATAATTCAAGATACTGCAGTAAAAGTGCACTAAGGCACTTAAATATAACGCAGTAAAAGTGCACTAACGCACTTCAATATATTGCAGTAAAGGTGCACTAACGCACTTAAATATAACGCAGTAAAAGTACACTAACGCACTTCAATGTATTGCAGTAAAGGTGCACTAACGCACTTAAATATAACGCAGTAAAAGTACACTAACGCACTTCAATATATTGCAGTGTGTACTGGGATGCACTTTATTCAATGGAAAGTGGTGTTTGGTGCACTTTAACTTGAGGATTCACTACACAGACACTCCACTGACACACTGCAATATACTGCAGTAAATCTTCACTGACACACTTCAATATACTGCAGTAAAAGTGCACTAAACGCACTTCAATATACTGCCGTAAAAGTGCACTGATACACTTCAAAATACTGCAGTTAAAGTGGCATGACTTAGTTCAATATACTGCGCTAGAAGTGTCTGATGCACTTCAAAATACTGCAGTAAATGTGCTATGGCGCATTTCAAAATACTGCAGTAAATGTGCTATGGCGCATTTCAAAATACTGCAGTAAAAGTGCACTAACGCACTTCAATATATTGCAGTAAAAGTGCACTGACACACTTCAATATACTGCAGTAAAAGTGCACTAACGCACTTCACTATAACGCAGTAAAAGTGCAGTAACGCACTTCAATATATTGCGGTAAAAGTGCACTAACGCACTTTAATATATTGCAATAAAAGTGCCCTTTTGCACTTTAATATACTTCATTATACTGCCGTAAAAGTGTCTTTAAACTCTTCAATATACTGCAGTAAAAGTGATGCACTTCAATATACTGCAGTAAACGTGCACTAACAGACTTCAATTTACTGCAGTAAAAGTGCACTAATGCACTTCAATATACTGCAGTAAAAGTGCACTAGCACACTTCAATACACTGTTCAATACACACGTCAATAAACCTGCCCTGACACACTAAATGATGCACTTTAATATACTGCAGTAAACTTGCCCTGACACACTAAACTGACACTAAAGTAAAAAAAGGAAGGTCCCACTATACTCACATTGCACTATCCCTATATTCACACTACACTGACACTCTACACTCAAAATAAAATCACAATAGCACACTATAGCACACTAACTCACTAGTAGCAATGAACAGAGCTTTGTTCTATCTATCTCCACTCCAATAACACACTGCAAATCGCATTTTTTATATTGATTTGCGTCATGGCACTTTTACTGCAGTATTTTGAAGTGTGTCATAGTACTTTTACTGCTATATATTGAAGTGCAACAGTACACTTTTATTGCAGTATATTGAAGTGCGTTAGTGCACTTTTACTGCAGTATATTGAAGTGCGTTAGTGCACTTTTACTGCAGTATATTGAAGTGTGTCATGGCACTTTTACTACAGTATAATAAAGTGCAACAGGACACGTTTATTGCAGAATATTGAAGTGCATCAGTGCAGCTTTACTGCAGTATATTGTAGTGTGTCTGTGTAGTGAGTCCTTAAGTTAAAGTGCACCAAACACCACTTTTCATTGAATAAAGTGCATCCAAGTACACATTTCCATGTCCCTTTTACATTTCGGTAATAAGCCCCCCCCATCGTGTCTGGGAGGCCAACAAGGAGAGGATATTTTGTCGGAATCAAGTTGTCGTATAGGAGAAAGAATTCAGGCATTTTAGGAATTACTTGGTCGGGAAATTTCTGAGTAATTTCATGAACCCGCAACCAGAAGACATCTAGAGATGGGCAAGGCCAAATAATGTATAATAGCTCTCCCTTATCCTGCCTACATCTTCAACAAGTTTCAGATTCTGTAGAATACATAGTATGAAGGGGGGCGAGCATACAATGCCATCGGGTTATAATTTTATATCCTGATTCCTTGAACTGTTGGAGATGGAAGATTTGAAGGATATGGTGAGCATTTTTGTATGCACTTCTGGTGACAAAGTAGTCCCCAGGCGTAGTTCCCAGCGATGTAGTGTAAATGTGCCATAGATGTTTTATTAAGGAGCCATTTATACAGTATGTCTTAGATAAAGTATAGGAAATCGGTTCTTCCAATTTCTTGGCTTTCTTGTTCAAAGAGTGTAAAAAAATGGGAAAGTTTAGCAGGTTCAGGTAATGACCATAAAAAATGGGACAGTTGTAGGGCCTGCAAGAAAGCTTTGAGAATTAAATCATGACCAGTGGACAGACCAGTGTGAGCAGGCCTTCTGACGGCTGAAGAGAAGATTAACCAATGCCCCTGTCCTGGCCTACGCCGATCTAACCAAACCATATGAGCTACATGTCAATGCAAGTTGAGACGGAGTAGGAGTTGTGTTGTATAAAGTGCATGACAGACACTTGCAACCGGTTGTGTATGTGAGCAGAAATCTTAGTTCTGGAGTTTTTGCTTTGAAGTAGGCAGTGGTGGAAAAATTGAAAGATTACTTATATGGTGCAGACTTCATAGTCAAAACTGACAATAACCCACTCACATATGTACTTACCACAGCCAAAGTAGATGCCATTGGGCACAGGTGGTTGGCTGCCCTATTGGGGTTTCACTTCAGCCTGAAGTATAGCCCAGGGGTTGGGAACAGAGATGCCAATGCTCTGCCTAGAAGCCTTACCACCCTGAGACTCCTCTGGAAGAATGGACACACCCCACGTCAGAAGGGATAGGGGCCTTGTGCCAAGAAGTAGAGCAGGAGTGCTCAACCCATGGCCCGCAGAGCCCTCTGATCTGGCCCTCAAACTCAAACCAGGGAAGCGCACTTCTAGTATATCCTGTACGTTTGGTACGCTTTCAGAAAGTGCACCACACCCACAAGATATACAGTAATAGATGTCTATGGCAAAGCGTAGCTAACTCGCAAGTACACCACAGCGCATCAGTGTGAAAGCAGCCTTATAGGGGGCTCAAAGACAGTAAGGGCCTGTTTACATTTGCTCTTTGGCAGGCGGTAAAACCCCATAGTTGAGATATGTTTTACCACACACCCCAAACCACTGGTGTAGCATCATGAGTTGCAATGTTGACCCTGCCCCATGCTCCAGGGGGCCCAGACAGCTTCCCTGTCAACTTCTGTTTTACACTTGGACAGGAGGGATGGCAGGGAAAGCAGGAACCCATCCTCTCCATTTATCTCCGGCAACTGCTGAAAGCTGGCTTCTCCTCCTCTCTTTGCAGCATTTAGTGGAGGAGGATGAAAATGTTCATTATGCTATTCAAAATTCAAAATTATGAGCCATTTTATTTCATTGTGGTCTGTGACTTGTTCACTTAAGTGGCCCTTGCTCTTTAAAAGGTTGCGCACCCCTGCAGTAGAGCATCGGGCCAGAGGGGCGACAGGTGCTGAAACCATTGGAGTCTTTGTTGCAGGTGTCCCCAAGTTTTACTGTGACCTTTCCCAAGTAAGAGACGGCGGCCCACCCAAGCTCCCATAGAAAGATTTAAGAAAGGATTGGATGAAAGACCCACTCTGCAGTTTGATATTAAAGGAGTTGTAAAGTCGGAAGGTTTTCTTATCTTAATGCATCCTATGCATTAAGATAAAAAGTCTTCTGTGTGCAGCAGCCCTCTTCAGCCCCCCTAATACTTACCTGAGGTCCCTCTCTGTCCAGCGATGTCCACGAGTGTCTCAGCTGTCAGAGATTCGCCCTCCTGATTGGCTGAGACACAGCAGTGGCGCCATTGGCTGCCGCTGTCATCAATTAAAGTCAGCTAGCCAATCAGGGAAGAGAGGGGGCAGAGCCGGACCATGGCTCTGTGTCTGAATGGACACAGAAGCACAGAAGAGGGACCCGAGAAGAAGAGGATCCAGGCTGCTCTGTGCAAATCCACTGCAACAGAGCAGGTAAGTTTAACATGTTTATTATTTTTATAGCAAAAAAAAAACAATACTTTACAATCGCTTTAAAGGTCCTGGAGGGTTGATGTCCAGATCTGCTGTTAGAAAACTCTCCAAAAGCACGCCTGATTCACAAAGAATGGGATCGTTTACAATTACGTGATGGGGTTTACTGAAGGGGCCTCTCAGACAATCCCAAAGAGAAATTGCAACTCTATCTGCCAGAATAGCTTGAGAGACTGTGTTGGCTGTTCTGCATGATGATCATGGTTATTTAGGGCCTGAAAGAACTTTAAAACTAGTGAGAAACTGCTTTAATTGGCCCTGTATGCAGGCTAAAATTAAAGGATATTGTCACTCTTCCATATAATGCATACAGAGGAAGACTTTACCCAACAGAGCCACCCCAATGGGACAACTCTAAAGGCATGGACCAATAGAGTTGGTGTGCATTGACTTTCTGTGCCTGGAAACTGATTTGAATAGTGATGGAAATGTCCTGGTGGTGCATGATCACTTCACCTGGTATGCCCAGGCATTCCCAACTAAAGACTAGCAAGCATCTACAGTGGACAAAGTTACAGTAGAGAAGTTCTTTGTTCATTATGACTTGCCTCAACATATTCACTCTAACCAAGGGAGAGACTTTGAGAGCAAGCTCATTAAGAGACTGCTAGATCTATTGGCCATTCAGAAGTTCAGAACAACTCCTTACCACCTGCAAGGAGATCCACAGCAAGAAAGATTTAAACACACCCAATTAGATATACTCAGAATGTGCCCTGCTAAAAAGAAACTACACTGGAGCCAGCATATTTTAGCAGTTGTACATGCCTACAACAGCTCAGGGTACTTTCGCTATATGCTCAAGTTCAGGAGGGAGGCCAAACTGCCAGTTGATCTAGCATTTGGCACATCCTCAGGCTAGACTTCAATGACATCTCATAGAAAATATGTGGACCGTTTGGGGAAGAATCTGAAAACAGCATAAGAGAAAGACAAGGCTGCCTGAGACACCCAAGGTCAGCAAAACAAAAGAAACCTTGATCTGAAAGTAAAGGTGCAGGACCTGCAATCAGGGGATAGAGTGCTGCTGAAGAATGTGGTCATCCCCAGGAAGCATAAGCTAGCTGATTGGTGGGAGTCATTTGTAAGCAGTTGCCTGGATTGCCAATATATCAGATTCACCCAGAAGGAAAAATGGGTCCATTAAAGAAATGGCATTGCAATCACCTCCTATCATTAGCAGAAATGGTTCGTGTGCCTCAGCAATCATATTCATGGCATACCCAGACTGTCACTGAAAAAGTACACCCATTGACTGGATCTCAGTCTTTGTCACCAGACGCAGGTGAAGGAGAAAGCAGTGAGGAGGATGTCATTAACTGAGGCCATCTACAATACACTGTCAAAGACTAACACTCCTCCTCCTCATGGAGAAACTGATACCATAACCCTCAAGCCCAAAGCTCAAGAATTTATAACCCAGGGCCAATCACTGGAGAGTCAAGAGGACCCTCTAACTCTCCTGACTACAGAAAATGCTCAAGAGGCTTTTCAACTATCCATAGAACCAGAAGAGGAACCTGTTGGGTAAGAACCATTAGAGGGGAAAGAGCAGAATGAACTTGCCCCCCCCTACAAAAAAAAACAACTTACAACCTCTGGATATGATGCTGAGCACGTGCACTCAACTTCTTTGGTCGACTATGGCGAGGCCTGTTCTGAGTGAAACCTGTCCTGTTAAACTGCTGTATGGTCTTGGCCACTGGTCTTGGCAATCTTCATGTAGAGCAACAGTTCTTTTTTTCAGATCCTCAGAGAGTTCTTTGCCATGAGGTGTCATGTTGAACTTCCAGTGACCAGTATGAGAGAGTGAGAGCCATAACACCAAATTTAACACACCTGCTCCCCATTCACACCTGAGACCTTGTAACACTAACGAGTCACATGACCCCGGGGAGGGAAAATGGCTAACTGGGCCCAATTTGGACATTTTCACTTAGGGGTGTACTCACTTTTGTTGCCAGTGGTTTAGACATTAATGGCTGTGTGTCAGGTTATTTCGAGGGGAAAGCAAATTTACACTGTTATATAAGCTGTACACTCACTATTTTACATTGTAGTAAAGTGTCATCTCTTCAGTGTTGTCACATGAAAACATATAATAAAATATTTACAAAAATGTGAGGGGTGTACTCACTTTTGTGAGATACTGTATTTCTCACATAGCTTTTAATTGTACTCTATGAATTCACAATCTAATTTTTTTTTATTCCATTTTAATGAATTTATTATTTTAGGATTGATGATGATGATTTTTGTTGCCAGCGGTTTAGACATTAATGGCTGTGTGTTGAGTTATTTTGAGGGGACAGCACATTTACACTGTTATACAAGCCTGTACACTCACTACTTTAGTGTAGCAAAGTGTAATTTCTTCAGTGTTGTCACATGAAAAGATATAATAAAATATTTACAAAAATCTGAGGGGTGTACTTACTTTTGTGAAATACTGTATATATATATATATATATATATATATATATATATATATATATATATATATATATATATATTGCATTTAGAGTGGGAAGAAATTTGTGGGAAGAAATTTATAAAATTTGGTTGGGTACAGCATTGCATGACTGCGCAATTGTCATTTAAACAGCACTGAAAGATGAAAATTGGCTTGGGCAGGAAGGGGGGAAAGTGCCCTGTATTGAAGTGGTTAATATCCATACCAGACCTGAAGGGCCTGGTATGGATTTTGGGGGGACATCCATGCCATTTTTTTGGGAATTTTTGGTATTTTTATCTATATTGCCGGGATCCGACAATACATTACGCCCCCAAGCAGTTTTAAATTATATTTTTTCCTTTAGAAATATCATTGTGCTGTGGCACTGTGGAAACATGGGAAAGATGCGCTACTTTACAGGCATACTAAGGACACCCCTCCGGCATAATATTTAAAGGAATATTTCATTTTTATTAAGGATAGAGGGATTTCGCGCATAAAATCTATCATATAAATAAATAAAATTCAAATCTAATACTATTAATATGTGGGTGTATAAAATGGAAAAATCTTAAATAAAGTGCATCAATAAAGTACCCGTGCTGAAAATTCATATATCACAATAAATAATCACATTAAAAATCAAAAAACAAATCAAACACGTGTGCAAGAATGCAAAACATGTGTAGCAAAGGTGCAAAACTGCAAACAACGTAGTGTAGGATACTTCCAATAAATGTATATATCAGAAAAAAAGTTCATAAAAATGACCATAAAGAGTTCATGAGTAATGGTGGTCATAGAAAAAATAGATGTAGATAATAATGATAATCTTCATAAAACGACTGGCGGCTCAACCAGGCTCTCTAAACTCTCACCTCAGGGATGGAAATAACAGACATCAGTGTAATCTTTCTCTGTTGTGATAACAGCAACGTTCCCCTCTGCTTACTGTCGGGCACCTCAGGGATGGAAACAACTGGCAACAATGTATATCTTTCACTGTAGTAATGCAGGCAGCGTTCCCCTCTGTTTAATGTCAGGCACCTATAAAGATAAACTGGGAATTTTTTCCACCTAGGCTATGACAGCCCCGTGGGAGGAGGGGGAGGAGAGAGGAGGCCTCTGATGGTGTAGTATTTCGAATAATCAATTTATTGGGTATAAAAACAAGTGGTCTCTTACATAAAAACAGATAAAATTCACATGAAAAGGAAGGAGCGGCGTCCGAGGCGCCTCCTTACGTGACTTCCGGTATAGTCAACTCTCTGCCACGCCCAATACCTGCCACGACTATACCGGAAGTCACGTAAGGAGGCGCCTCGGACGCCGCTCCTTCCTTTTCATGTGAATTTTATCTGTTTTTATGTAAGAGACCACTTGTTTTTATACCCAATAAATTGATTATTCGAAATACTACACCATCAGAGGCCCCCTCTCTCCTCCCCCTCCTCCCACGGGGCTGTCATAGCCTAGGTGGAAAAAATTCCCAGTTTATCTTTATAGGTGCCTGACATTAAACAGAGGGGAACGCTGCCTGCATTACTACAGTGAAAGATATACATTGTTGCCAGTTGTTTCCATCCCTGAGGTGCCCGACAGTAAGCAGAGGGGAACGTTGCTGTTATCACAACAGAGAAAGATTACACTGATGTCTGTTATTTCCATCCCTGAGGTGAGAGTTTAGAGAGCCTGGTTGAGCCGCCAGTCGTTTTATGAAGATTATCATTATTATCTACATCTATTTTTTCTATGACCACCATTACTCATGAACTCTTTATGGTCATTTTTATGAACTTTTTTTCTGATATATACATTTATTGGAAGTATCCTACACTACGTTGTTTGCAGTTTTGCACCTTTGCTACACATGTTTTGCATTCTTGCACACGTGTTTGATTTGTTTTTTGATTTTTAATGTGATTATTTATTGTGATATATGAATTTTCAGCACGGGTACTTTATTGATGCACTTTATTTAAGATTTTTCCATTTTATACACCCACATATTAATAGTATTAGATTTGAATTTTATTTATTTATATGATAGATTTTATGCGCGAAATCCCTCTATCCTTATTCTTTTCTCAAGTGCCATGTGTACACTTGCCGATTTCGCTGCAATCACTCTAGATATCATCATATGAATTTTTCACTTCAAGCTTCTTTATTCACTTTGTGATTGTCACTACATTCACCTTATTTCACTTTTAGCGCGAAGGATTTTAGTATTTATATTTCATTTTTATTGTTTCACTTTAAGCATTATTAAAGTCACTGCTCCTGAAAAAACTTCAGTTTTTAAAACTTTTTTTTGCATTGATACATGTCCCCGGGGGCAGGACCCGGGTCCCCAAACACTTTTTATGGCAATAACTTGCATATAATCCTTTAAAATTAGCACTTTTGATTTTTCACGGTCATGTCCCATAGACTTTAACGGTGTTTGCGTGTTCCAACAATTTTTTTGCCTGTTCGCATGTTCTGTTGCGAACCGAACAGGGGGGTGTTCAGCTCATCCCTAGTAGACACTTTATCAGCTGCCCTGCAAAGCAGTGGGTGCAAAGATAATGCAGACTACAATATGTAGTGCTACCCCATTGGAGCCACTCTACTTTAACTGGTTCTTTCCCAAGATTAGTGCAAAGACAGCCAGGCACGGCACAACAGTTCCTTCACTGTGGCTGATAAATCAGTCTAGGGGATGTCTTTTTTTTTCTTTGCTGATGAACTTGGAGAGGGTGTAGGGAGATATGTGATACGCCAGAAATACGTCTATACCCACATCCCACATCATCAATATATCTGCCATAGAAGACTAAATGGTCAGCACAAGGGTTGAAGTTGCACATTAGACGCTGATTACCATCTGCAGGGAGCTAACTTCATGAAGAAGTTTCCTGACAAAGGTTACAAGGCCGACATCATTGGTAAAGCTCAGTCTAAATGTGCCCTGGTCACCACTGTTCCTAAAAAAAACATTATCTTCTGACAACCAACCCAACATTAAGTTCATTATCAACTTCCATTGTATAGAGAAATGGAAAAAATCATCTCACGCTAATGGAATATACTCCTTGGTGACCCCAAATGGAGATCTGCCATTCTGCACAAACCTTGTTTTGTATATAAAAGAACTCAAAACATTAAAAACAAGATGGGCTCCAGCAAATTGAAAATACCTCAGAAACCTCTATCTCATTCTTTGCTCACCTTCTGCCAACTGGAAGGTATGTACCAGTGTAAAAAAAGATCTTCTAAAATGTACCCTTTTGTACAACATTGCCAAAAATCCATCTGTGATCAGAATGCCAGGGAATATGACATTAATCAATTCTTCACATGTCCACAATATTTGTCATCTATTTCGTATCTTGCCCTTGTGGCCTCTTATGTAGGCCATAGTATTCGGACAGCCAGGGCAAGATTTGGAGAACACACAATGTTTATTGACAAAGGCGTGGTTAAACATAGTATTTCACAACATTTCACCCTTAAACAATGACAAATCTAGGAAAGGGGCTCAGGATCCAGATCACTGAATCCATTCTGAACACCTCCTTTTTTGCTGAATGGTTCCAGTAACTATGTGGGCATGAAATCTTTTGGATTTTCCCATTGAACACTCTAGCTCCCATAAGGTTTAATGAGGAGCTAGAGGTTCACACCATCATTTAAATCTGTCATATTATCTAGAACCTGGGTTAGGAACATTGCTGCCATAAATAAGAGTTGAGGGGTTCACACTATCATTCCCATAGGGCTATATAAACACAGGATAGACCATGATAAAATAATAGGTCTTCTTCTGAGTGTTTCTTTTTTATACATTTTTTATATATATAGTACAGGTATCTCACAAAAGTGAGTACACCCCTCAGATTTTTGTAAATATTTTATTATATCTTTTCATGTGACAACACTGAAGAAATGACACTCTGCTACAATGTAAAGTAGTGAGTGTACAGCTTGTATAACACTGTAGATTTGCTTTCCCCTCAAAATAACCCCACAAACAACCATTAATGGCAACAAAAGTGAGTACACCCCTAAGTGAAAATGTCCAAACTTGGCCCAAAGTGTCAATATTTTGTGTGGCCACCATTATTTTCCAGCACTGCCCTAACCCCCTTGGGCATGGAGTTCACCAGAGCTTTGCAGGTTGCCACTCAAGTCCTCTTCCACCCCTCCATGACCACATCACGGAGCTGGTGAATGTTAGATACCTTGCGCTCCTCCACCTTCCATTTGATGATGCCCCACAGATGCTCAATAGGGTTTAGGTCTGAAGACATGCTTGGTCAATCCATCACCTTTACCCTCAGCTTCTTTAGCAAGGCAGTGGTCGCCTTGGAGGTGTGTTTGGGGTTGTTATCATGTTGGAATACTGCCCTGGGGCCCAGTCTTCGATGGGAGGGGTTCATACTTTGCTTTATCTTGGTCTCATCAGACCACAGGACATGGTTTCAGTAATCCATGTCCTTAGTCTGCTTGTCTTCAGCAAACTGTTTGCAGGCTTTCTTTTGCATCATCTTTAGAAGAGGCTTCCTTCTGTGATGACAGCCATGCAGACCAAATTGATGCAGCGTGAGGCGTATGGTCTGAGCACTGACAGGCTGACCCCCAACCCCTTCAACCTCTGCAGCAATGCTGGCAGCACTCATACATCTATTTCCCAAAGACAACCTCTGGATATGATGCTGAGCATGTGCACTCAACTTCTTTGGTCAACCATGGTGAGGCCTGTTCTGAGTGAAACCTGTCCTGTTAAACTGCTGTATGGTCTTATGCTGTATGTGCTGCAGCTCAGTTTCAGGGTCTTGGCAATCTTCTTATAGCCTAGGCCATCTTTATGTAGAGCAACAATTCTTTTTTTCAGATCCTCAGAGAGTTTTTTGCCATGAGGTGCCATGTTAAACTTCCAGTGACCAGTATGAGAGAGTGAGAGCCATAACACCAAGTTTAACACACCTGCTCCCCGTTCACACCTGAGACCTTGTAACACTAACGGGTCACATGACACCGGGGTAGGGAAAATGGCTAATTGGGCCCAATTTGGACATTTTCACTTAGGGGTGTACTCACTTTTGTTGCCAGTGGTTTAGACATTAATGGCTGTGTGTCAAGTTATTTCGAGGGGAAAGCAAATTTACACTGTTATACAAGCTGTACACTCACTATTTTACATTGTAGCAAAGTGTCATCTCTTCAGTGTTGTCACATGAAAACATATAATAAAATATTTACAAAAATGTGAGGGGTGTACTCACTTTTGTGAGATACTGTATTTCTCACATAGCTTTTAATTGTACTCTATGAATTCACAATCTAAATTTTTTTTATTCCATTTTAATGAATTTATGATTTTAGGATTGATGATTAACATCACACTTTTATGAACTTACAGTTCTTTTAGTCCTCAGTCCCTAATTGTTGTTCTTTTATAAATTCACTATGTCTGATTATTTGGAAGTTTTTATGAACCTTTTTTTTTTCCTTGTCAAAAGAAGTTTATTGAGTATACAATGTTATAAAGATACATAAAGTAAGTTTACAAGGATCTATAAAGTAAGCTCATTGTTTTACAGTAGGGTTTCTATAGGTAAATATAATGAAATTTCAAATATTAAACATTGGGGTTACGTAAACCTAAATTAAAGATATATATCTTTTCCTTAGTTACTTTTGTAGGTATTTAAATGATTTATACCTACTATACATATTGTTTACAAGTAGAGTGTATATAGGTCAAATAAATTCTGATAATGAGCTTTAATCGTAAGGTGGAGAAAAGGAAAGAAAAAGAAGAAAAAGGGTTGAAAGGTAGAGGTATGGTCCACAAGGTTGTCCCGCTCGTCAGTTTATTATTCTTTTTAGTTCTCTTTGAAGCCTTAGCATGGGTGTCTCTGTAAGTCATTTAATCTGTTACCATGGCAACAGGACAGAGTCATTGAAGTTTGACAGGAACTGTTGTTTTATCCAAGGATGCCAAAGTTTTTCAAATTTTGGAATTTGATTTTGATTAATGGCTACCATCTTAGCATGGGACATTGTATTATTCATTCTGTGAATTGTTTCTGCTAGTACCAATGTAGGAGATTTCCATGCCTTGGCCACTGTTTGTTTTGCAGCCGTTATTAGTTGGATCATAAGTTTGAATTGAGAGAGTGTTAACCATTCCGGTTTTAGATTAAGTAAAGTTAAATATGGATCTGGTTGTATTATTTTTTAAAATATTTTAGATGCAATCACGAAGACTTCCTTCCAGAAGGTTTGGATTACTGGGCACGTCCACCATATGTGTAAATATGTGCCTATTTCTGGGCATCCTCGAAAACAAAGAGCTGAGGTATTAGGTGAATATTTTGCCACTCTAGCGGATACAAGGTACTAGCGAGTTAGGACTTTATAATTTGTCTCCAGTGCTAAGATGTTGGGTGAAGATGACTTAGATGTGAGCCATATGTTAGACCAGTCCGTGTCTTCTAAAGTTCGTCCCAGGTCCTCCTCCCACCTCTGAACGTAAGAGGGTCTATTAAGATTTGCTACTCCATATAATTGATTATAAAGTGATGAAATTGTACCTTTAGCAAATGGATCTTTTGTACAGATTGATTCAAAAATGGATAATTGGGATAATGGTGTATCCCCCTTTAGGAATGGTGTATAGAAATTTTTGGTTTGGAGATATCTAAATATCTCAGAGTTTGGTAGATCATATTTTTCTCTAAGCGATGGGAATGAAAGGAATGATTTAGATGCTATGAAGTCATTTAGTGTCTGAATGCCTGATGTTGTCCAAGCTTTAAAAGAATTTGGGTAGATCCATGCCGGATAAAAGGCCGGATTTCTGATAAAAGAAAGGAGAGGATTGTGTGGAGATTGTAACTGATATTTGGTTTTTAGTTTATCCCAGAGAGATAAGAAGTGTTTAGTTATGGGATTATGAATTTTAAAGCGGTCTTTAGGATCAAGCCATAATAAATTTGATATTAATAGAGGGTCATTTTCTGAAGCCTCTATAAATACCCATAATGGGATTTCCTGTTTTGCATGGTATTTGGACAGACTGGCCAAATGTGCTGCTCTGTAGTAGTTAGTAAAATTAGGGTATCCCAGGCCTCCTTTATTTTTGGGAAGATGTAGTGTGTGTATAGGTATACGTGGTTTAGAAGAGCCCCATATAAACGAAGTTGCTCTTTTTTGTACTATTCTCAAAAAATAGGAAGGAATTGGAATAGGGAGGACTCTGAATAGATAAAGCAATTTGGGTAGAATAGTCATTTTGATTGCATTAATCTTCCCTATCCAGGATAAAGGAAGTTGCGACCATTGTTTTATTAGATTTGTGATCTGTCTTAATACAGGAGGATAATTGGTTGAGAATAAGTCAGAATGAGATGCTGTTAAATGAATTCCAAGATATGGGATTGATTTTTCTGCCCATGTGAATGGGAGTGCAGCCCTAGCCGGGATCAATTCCATGTTTGTGAGTGAAATATTAAGCATTAGGCATTTCTTAGGATTAATCATAAGGCCGGATAGGGCTGCAAATCCATCAAGAGCTGGTATTAAGTTAGGACCAGAGACCTGTGGTGATGATAGAAAAAGTAATATATCGTCTGCAAATATACATAATTTGTGTGTAATACCTCCTACTTCAATGCCAGTTATAGTTCGGTTTGTTCTGATGTATTGGGCAATGGGTTCGAGTATAAGGGCAAATAATAAGGGAGATAATGGGCAACCCTGTCGAGTACCTCTTTCGATATTAAAGGCTTCAGATTTGTATCCAGCATACTTTATATAGGCTTTGGGTTTATTATATAATGCTTTGATCCATGTTAAAAAGTGGGGTCCAAAACCCCATTTTTGTAATGAATATTGCATATATTGCCAGGATACTGTGTCAAATGCCCTCTTAATATCGAGAGATAGAAAACATAAAGGGATTTTCCGTTTTTTAGCAATATGTGCCAATAACACTGCACCTGCGTATATTATCGCCTGCCTGTCTATTTGGCATGAAGCCTACTTGATCTCTATGTATTAATTTTCCTATAATGCTATTAAGGCGTTTTGCTATTATTTTTGCTAATAATTTAATATCGAGGTTTAACAGAGAGATAGGCCGATAATTCACACAGGAAGTATCATCAGAAAGGGGTTTTGGGATCATACAAACAATTGCCATTAGTGTTTCTTGCCGAAAAGAATGTCCATCTAGAAGTTTGTTAAACGTTTCAGTGAGAATGGGAGAGAGTATTTCTGAGAATGTTTTATAGTATAAAGCCGAGTAGCCGTCTGGGCCTGGTCTTTTGTTAAGTTTTAGGTCTTTTATGGCGTTAGCAACTTCATCTATAGTTATAGGCTCATCCAAACTGCTTTTTTGATTCTGAGATAACTCAGGTAAGGTTATTTTTGAGAAGAAGGATTCAGCCTCTGTAGGATTAAATTCATTGTTTGTCTTATATAAAGTTGCGAGATGTGAGTGAAATTTATGGACTATTTTAACTGGATTACAAGTGTAAACATTTTTTGATAATTTCAAACGTATTGGTTTGAAAGATTTGTTAGTTGAATTTAATGCCCGAGCCAAATATGTACCTGGTTTGTTTGTATTCATGTAGAAATTGTGTTTGGAGCGTTTGAGGGATTTATCAACTGACTCAGTGAGAAATAGATCGTATTCCAATCTAGATTTTTCCAGATGAGATTTTGTACTCTGAGATGGATTATCTTGAAATGATATGTAGGCTGCATTAAAATTGAGTTCTGTTTTTTTTGCTAGATTTTTGCGTTCCCGTTTAAATAGTGCCATTTGTCTTTGTATTGTACCACGCAAGACAGGCTTATGAGCTTCCCACAGTGTTATTGGGGAGATGTCTGTTGTATTATTAATTGATATGTATTCCTTTAAAGCTTGTTCAATGGCCATCTGATGTAGTGGGTGTTTGAGCATTATGTCCGGTAAGTACCACATTGGGTCATGCGCTTTTGGTATGGCTGAGGCTATAGTAGTGTATACTGCATTATGGTCAGACCACGGAATTGGAATTATATCTGATGCAATAATTTCTGGTATCATTCCTATTGTTAGAAAAATATGATCTATTCTGGTGAAGGTTTGATGAGGGTGCGAGAAATAAGTGAATTTCTTTTTCATTCATTACTTTCTCTCCACGAATCTACCAGATTGTATTTGGAAAGAAGTTGAGAAAAAGGTAATCTAGAGGTTATTTTGGATGGTGTAAAAGGTGATTTATCTAGAAATGGGAGGAGGACCTGGTTCGAATCCCCACACATTATCACTGTTCCTATTTTGTGTGTATTAATCACTTGTAATATATGTGAGAGGAATGGTGTAGGTTGTTTGTTAGGAGCGTAGTAGGAAATCACCGTGATTGCTGTATCCATTATATAACCCATGAGTATCAGGTATCTACCTTCTGGGTCTTTAATTTCTGATGATAAGGTGAATGGTGTTGATCGGTGAAATGCAATTAGAGTACCCCTTTGCTTGGTACAGGCAGAAGCCGTGTAAATTTGTTGATAAAAAGGAGAAATATATTTTGGAGTAGAATCTTTGGTGAAGTGTGTTTCTTGGAGGCATACTATGTGAGCCTTCTTGTTATGGAAAGTACGCAAGGCTTTGGTCCTTTTTTGAGGGACATTTATTCCCTGAACATTCAGGGAAAGTATATTCAGTGGTGCCATGGCAATAGATCAAATAGTTTTGACTTACTTTTTGTTATGCAGAGCTGACTGCGCAGATCAACCTGTGTGGACTGAAGAGATGAATAGATAGAAAAGAAACCAGTGAATTCTGGAGTAAAGAGTAAACAAAAAACATATGAGATTAGATGATACATTGTATAAATTATTTTTTGCAAGTAATCACAATTTACCCGTGAAAGAGAATAAATATCTCTCTCAGGGGAATAAGTGCCTTCGTCACACTCCCACATAATATGGTTGGGAGAATGAGGAGGGCTAATGGGGGTACACGGATCTTCCGCTTACAGGAGAGAAGTGCTATGTCAAAAGACATCAAAATGATGTTTAATTAATTGGAGTGCAGAATATAGTTTTTGTTGAAATTATTTATTCCAGGGTGGTTGTATATGGTTAGTCTTGCCCTAGGCTAAATAATTCAGTTAGAAAGGTACTGTTAATAACTTTGGTATTGATGAAGATAGTTTGAATTATTTTGGGATTTTAACCCTTTTAGAGTAAACAATTACATATTTTATTCATATGCAACTGTTTAGATATGTTAACTCATAAAATTGAGGTTGTATTGCTTCAGATTAGAATAAACAAAAACATAATTCTAGGAACTAGTTAGGTAATAATATATTTGTTTTAAGAAAAGAAAGAAAAAGCTTCCATTACTTCTGGATTATTGAACATATTTGTCCTAAAAAGTAATAAATCTATTGTTATTACCTGATAATATATAACTGAACAAGAATTTCCTTATTTCACTTATATATTCTAAGGCTATATGAATCAGAAGTAATAAGAAATATAACTGGAATGTAACATGATCCCACACAGTGTGTGACTATCAGAATGCAGTTACATTCAGTTATAAATATAGGTTTTTTATAGAGAACCATCTCTTAGTATAATAAATGAAGAGATATCAGGAATTAGGATGTCAGTCCATTGAATCTTCTTGGTCCATGGATGATGTGGCATAACGGCCTCTTTTGTGAGAATGATGATTCCCATTTTGTTCTGAAATTTTCTGGGTGCTGCCTGAAGGTGAAGATGATGCCATTCTTCTGTGTGTGGGAGAGTTGCTGCTTGTGGGTTCTGTCAGATTTAATTTTAAAAGGGTCTGTTGTAGTTCATCTGCTGATCTGCTTCTGTAAATTGTACCTTGGTAGTTAGATCTGACTGAAAAGGGGAAGCCCCATTGATACATAATGTTGTGGCGTTGAAGTTCCATTAGTTGGGGTTTCATGGATCGTCTTTTAGTAATAGTAAGTTGGGATAGGTCAGCAAAAATTTGATAATTGTGTCCTTGAAAATTAAGTTCCTTTTTTTCTCTTGCAGCAATTAGTATTTGTTCTTTCGTTCTGTAATAATGAAATTTTGTGATTATATCACGTGGGGGTCCATCTTTCTTTTTGGCTGTGAGGGCTCTGTGTACTCTGTCCAGTTCTAAACGTTCAATAGGGATATCTGGCTTTAGTTCTTGTAATAGAGCAGTAATAGTAGATTGCAGGTCTGTCACAGTTTCAGGTATTCCCCTTATGCGCAAGTTTGAACGTCTGGCTCTATTTTCGTAATCTTCTAGCTTAGTTTGAAGTATTAAATTATCTTTTTTTAATTGTTCCAATTCTGTTATATTTTCTTGGGTTGTAATTTCAATTTCATCCATTTTTATTTCTAGGGCTGCGGTGCGGTTTCCCAGCTCTCTTATTTCTTTGGTTAGGCTTTTTGTTATTTGGTCTGAGGTTTGTTTTAAAGCCTTATGAAGCATCTTTTCAATTTGTAATAATATTACTGGGGATGCTGAGGAGGCTTGTGGAGAAGTTTGTGAGAGGATTTGTTCTGTATCTGACTCAAATGGAGAGTCTTGCTGTGACATTTTCTGTCTGTGAGAGCGCCCTGATGCTGTATCTTGTGAGGTGACTGGAGCTGCTTCAGCTGCAGTGAGTGCCTGTGAGCTCTTTGTGAGGTGATTTTTATTTCTGCCATGGTTTCCTCCCAGTACCATATTTCCTGCCCAAACTTTCACAGTTTGTTCCCAGGGGCAAAAAGGTTCAAATGGATACCTTTTGAGCCTGCAGGCTCCGCTTTGTCATTCTCTTCTCTCCTCAGCGGTGTGGAGCTCTAACAATGCATGTCTGCTCCGCTAGGCTCCGCCTCCTGCCCCCCCGAACCTTTTTTTTTTAATTCATAGATTGATTGTATTATTTTTCAGGATGAATTGTATGTAGCGATTCTCACATAAATGTGTCAATGTATTACAAAGCCTATTATTATTATTTTCAAACTATTTTTATATCAAATCTGTTAATATGTTTAATATGTTATGCTGGTTATTGTAGTCCCATGAGTCAGCTGGCTTCATGTTCTAATGCTGGTATCCAATTGCCTTAACGAAAAAAGGTTCCTGTCAGGGCTGGGCTCAGCCCTTCCTTCTCAGAGCTGGCCGCTCAGCTATCGGCTAATTGCCAGCTCCTATCTATCCACAGTTAATCAGCTGTTGATGATATCCTGCTCATCAGTCCTGCCTACTTAAGCCGTCCAGTCCAGAGTATCTCTGCCTTCGCCTTGGTCAACATCACAGAGACACTCTCCTGCATTCCTGTTAAGACTTGCTTGGCTGACATCCCTTCTGGCTCCAGATCCTGTTTGCAGTTTTACTACGCTCATCTCCGGCTCCGGCTTCGGATCTTCTGTGATCCTGTTCAAGACTTGCTTGGTTGACATCCCTTCTAGCTCCAGATACTGATTGCTGTTCCACTACATTGATCCCTGACTTCTGGCTTGGCTGATTATCCATTCCGGTTACAGAACTTTGGCTATGTTTTGACTAAGTTTGTTCTTTTTACTTTTATTATTAAACAAGTGATTTTTTTTTTATTATTATTTATTGATTTTACTGTATCAAAAATATAACATATATCGAGGATGCAACCTCGCTGTACCATTTTTATACACAATTTTTTTATTACATTAATGACAAAAAAACCCACACCCAACCCAAACCCCCCCCCCCACTCTATCACTCTGCCACCCTATCTACCTTTCTCGCTCCAAGTCTATTCTATTCTTTTCCTCAGATCCTAATCTCCCGTTAAGTGTCCATCTTATATTTACTCTACTATGGTTTTTAACTTATGCTCCCATTATTTCTGCAAATCTTGTTGTTTGCTTATAATCAACCCAATCCCACCATTTCTCTTGAAATTCATCAATTCTCTCTCCATTGCTGAACCTAAGATATTCTAGATATTGAATTTCATTTATTTTATTGCACCAGCTTTTCATGGTGGGCTTTTCGGGTTCCTGCCAGTGTCTGGTTATAAGGCTTTTAGCCGCGTTTAAAAGGTGCGGGAGCAACATTTTTATGTATTGCTTAGTTGGCATACTTATCCCGTGGAATAGGCACCCCCACGGGTCGTCAGGGACCTCTATATTTGTTATCTCTCTGATTATTTGCCTGATCTCCCCCCAATATTTTTTTTATTTCAGGACAATGCCACCAAATATGGGCTGTAGTCCCTATTTCGTTACACCCGCGCCAACATAATTGTGATTTTTCACTTTGGCATTTATGTACCTTATCGGGGGTGATGTACCATTGGGCCAAGCATTTGTAGTTTAGTTCTACTATATTACAATCAACCAAAGTAGCATGGACCCGTCTCAATAAATGCCTAATCTCAACCTTATTTGCTGGTGCTCCCAATTCCCTCCCCCACTTCTAAATGTATAGCGGTATCTCCGGCCCTGTCCCCTCATTTAGTACTCTGCAAATCCTGGAGATTACCCTCGTCCTCCCTTTATCTACACAGATTTTCTCCAGAGGAAGCATATTTTCTACCAATCTAAAGGGCTGTGGCAAAGTCTCGATGAAATGTTTCAATTGACTGTACCGCCATACATTTAGACTCATCAACTCCCTTTTGTTTTTTAGTTCCTGATAAGTGAGTATTTTACCTTTATACATTACATCTTTTAGTTGTGCATTCTCCTGTATTATCCAATTACCAAATAGTGTCTCGTTTCCAAGTGTGATTTAACTGTACTTCTGTCTCGGCCTGATTTCATGGTTTCTGACAGTAGGCGAAGGCCATGAATTCAGAAGATCCAGTCAATCCACTTGTTGGTAATATTTTTTCCAGATTGGATGAACTGGATCATTGCATGGATCAGTTTGCCATGGTGTTACAAACACTTTCACTGTGGCCACCCCAGTACAACCTATGTTGTAGGCCGACCCTGCTGCTGCTCCAGTCTCTGTGCAGGCACCCGCCCAGAGTATTACCTCTATAAGAGGTATGTCTGGTTCGGCTCTGCTTCCCCAGGGATTTGGGGGCGATCCAGACCAATGCAGAGGGTTTCTCAACCAGGTTGAGATATACTTTGAGATGCTGCCCCAGGCGTTTCCCACGGACAGAAGCAAAGTAGGTTTTGTGATATCTTTGCTTTCTGAGAGAGCCTTGGCCTGGGCAAACCATCTATGGGAGACACAAAAACCTGTTGTCTTGAGCTACCCTGAGTTTGTGGTTTCGTTTAAAAGGGTATTTGACGTTCCCGCATGCTCCGCTTCTGTTGCCAAGTGCCTCATGTCCATTGAACAGAGTACGAGAACTTTTGCCGACTACGCCATTGAATTCTGTACTCTGGCAGCAGAGGTTACTTGGAACAATGAGGCCCTTGTGGCTGCTTTTTCTCATGGTCTCTCGGATACCATCAAGGATGAGATAGCAGCCCGAGATATACCCACTGAGCTGGAGAAGTTCATCACGTTTGCCATCCTCATTGACTCCAGACTCAGAGAAAGACTCCCTTTTAAGGAGTGCTTGCAGAAGCCTCCCTCATCTCCCATGCCTCCTGGTACCGAGTTGGTCAGTGAAGATGAACCCATGCACTTGGGCTTCACACGTCTCTCTGTGGATGAGGGAACCTTTAGGAGGAGGGAGAGATTGTGCCTTTATTGTGGCCAGGCAGGTCACTTTTTGAAGTCTTGTCCTACCCATCCAGGGAACGCCCAAACCTTTAGGTCCTGTCACGGACAGACCTTAGGTGGCATTGTTTCATCCCCAGTTATCCAGAAGGATAAGCCCCTGGTTTTGGTCACTCTTTCTTAGGCTGAGTCGTCCATCGAGATATAGGCTCTAATCAACTCTGGGGCTGCAGGCCTGTTCATTGATGCTGCCTGTGTATTGAAGCACTCTATTCCGCTGCAGCTGCGTTACACTCCACTTGCCATTGAGGCTCTTGATGGGAGACCTCTACAGCCTGCCCATGTGACTCATGAGAAAGTTTCATTGTCCATGGCCATAGGGGCTCTTCACCATGAGATAATCCAATTTCAAGTTATTTCTTCACCTAAGTTTCCACTGGTTATTGGTTATCCTTGGTTACAGAGGCACAACCCCTCTTTTGATTGGATCCATGCTGAGGTTCTCTCCTGGTCACCACAATGCAGTGAGACATGCTTCCAGAAGGTAGCTAAGGTCCTGTGCGCCTCTTCACTCTCCTCCCTGTCGGAGGAGTACCGCGATGTCTTTGACAAAGGTCAAGCCGGTAGTTTGCCTCCACATCGGCCATATGATTGCACAATTGACCTTCAACCTGGTGCCATACCCCCTCATGGCCGGGTTTACCCTTTGTTGGTCTTGGAGGAAAAGGCCATGGAGGAGTATGTTGCAGATGCACTTTCTCGAGATTTCATCCGCAAATCCTCATCTCCTGCTGGTGCTGGTTTCTTCTATGTGAAGAAAAAGAGTGGTGAACTGAGACCTTGTATTGATTATAGGCGTCTCAATCATTTCACAATTAAGAATGCTGATTCCGTTGATTACGGAGTTATTTGACCTCCTTAATGGAGCAACGGTTTTCATGTAGCTCGATTTGAGAGGGGCATAAGATCTTGTGAGGATTAAGGAGGGCGACGAGTGGAAAACTGCATTTAATACCAGAACAGGCCATTATGAGTACCTCGTAATGCCTTTTGGCCTTTGTAACGCCCCTGCAGTTTTCCAGTAATTTATTATCGATGTCCTCCGAGATTTCTTGCAGTTATGTGTGGTGGTTTATCTCGATAATATCCTCATATTTTCCAAGTCCCTGGAGAGCCACCACACAGATGTCTGTCGTGTGCTTCAGAAACTAAGAGAGAACAATCTCTATTGGACCCACAGAAACTTTTGGCAGTTCTACAGTGGCTCTGAACCATAGGTTTACGTGCTCTGCAGCGTTTCCTGAGCTTTGCCAACTATTATCAGAAGTTTATTCATAACTTCTCGTCTCTGGTCAAGCCCCTGACTGATATGACCAGAAAGGACAATAACCCACAGAGTTGGTCTCCAGAGTCCATTAAGGCCTTTGAGAGTCTCAAGGCTGCCTTAGTTTCTGACTTCCATCTCAACGTTCTACTTCTGAGAGCAATATGCATCCTTGTGGCTACTTTTCCAAGAAATTGTCAACTGCGGAGTGCAATTACGAGATTGGTGACAGAGAGCTGTTGGCAATCATTTTAGCCCTGAAAGAATGGAGACATCTCCTCGAAGGTACCACTGTGCCAGTTCTCATTCTTACTAACTATAAAAATCTCACATTTTTGTCTGAGGCTACACGCCTCTCTCCCAGAAGAGCATGATGGGCTCTTTTGTTGTCAAGTTTCAATTACATTGTCTCATTCTTATCCGGTACTAAGAATGTAAGGGCTGATGCCTTGTCACAAAATTTTCCTCCACTTCCAAGTTGGAGTAGGTTCCAGCCCCTGTGATTCCTCCTGATCGTATTCTGGCTATGGTTCACACCAGTCTCATTTTTCCTTTGGGTGACAAAATTCTTGCTGCTCAGGCCCATGCTCCTCCTGAGAAACCTTGTGACCGCTGCTTTGTCCCAGAGAGTCTCCGTACTGCCGTGCTCACTTAACATTCTCCCAAGGCTGCTGGCCACCCTGGGAAGAATCAACTCTTTTGGGCCATTTCCCAACAATTCTGGTGGCCTAGTTTACGTGCTGATGTAACTCCCTTCGTAGCTGCCTGTTCCGTGTGTGCTCAGAGTAAGACTCCACAACACCTTCCAGTGGGCCTCCTACAACCCATACCCAAAGGAGAGAGGCCCTGGACCCACCTGTCTATGGATTTCATTGTGGAGTTACCCAACTCCCAGGGAAACACAGTTAATCTTATGGTGGTTGACCGGTTCTCAAAGATGTGTCATTGTAGTCCACTTAAGAAGTTGCTCACTTCTAAGGAACTGGCTTCCATTTTTGCTTGGGAGATCTTTCGCTTACATGGGCTACCCAAGGTGATTGTCTCGGACGGGTAGTCAGTTTGTGTCCCGGTTCTGGTGAGCCTTTTGTGCACAGTTGAGAATTCAGCTTGCTTTCTCCTCTGCGTATCACCTGCATCTAATGGGGCCGCAGAACGAGCCAGTCAGTCCTTGGAGCCATTCCTACGTTGCTATATTTCTGACCATCATAACAACTGGTCAGACCTATTACCATGGGCAGAGTTTGCTCACAATAGTGCCTTGAATTCTGCTTCCCGATTGTCCCCATTTATGACGAATTATGGTTTCCAACCTTCCATGTTGCCTGACTCGTTTGTTCCGCAGAGTATTCCTGCGATAGAGGAGCATCTCCGTGGTCTTCGTTCCACTTGGGCACAAGTCCAAGAGGATTTGCGACATGCTAATGATAGGTACAGACTCCATGCTGACCACAGACGCCTGCCTGCGCCTTCCTACCAGGTTGGGGACAGGGTCTGGCTGTCATCTCGCAATGTCCGACTTCGTGTTCCCGCAATGAAGTTCGCACCTCGGTTTATTGGGCCTTTCCGTATTCTTTGCAGGATTAACTCAGTGGCTAACGCATTAGACCTTCCTTCTGATATGCGTATTTCTAATGTATTTCATGTCTCCTTATTAAAACCTTTGGTCTGCTTTACCACCTCGGTGCCACGTCCTCACCCTGTACAGGTTGAGAACCATGAGGAGTATGAAGTACAGTCCATTGTTGACTCCCATAGGTTCCGTGAATGCATACAGTACCTGGTGCATTGGAAAGGGTATGGTCCGGAGGAACACTCTTGGGTCTCATCCTCGAATGTACATGCCCCTGTCCTCCTCTGTGATTTCCATAGACATTTTCCCCTCAAGCCTGGTGGTCCTCCGAGGGGGAGTGGTCGTTGAGGAGGGGGTACTGTCAGGGCTGGGCTCAGCCCTTTCTTCTCTGAACTGGCCCGCTCAGGTGTCGGATAATTGCCAGCTCCTATCTCTCCACAGTTACTCAGCTGTTGATGATATCCTGCTCGTCAGTCCTGCCTACTTAAGCCGTCCAGTCCAGAGGATCTCTACCTTCACCTTGGCCAACATCACAGAAACTCCTGCGATCCTGTTCAAGACTTGCTTTGCTGACATCCCTTCTGGCTCCAGATCTTGCTTGTTGTTCCACTACATTGATCCCTGACTTCTGGCTTGGCTGACTATCCGTGTCGGTTACTGAACTTTGGCTATGTTTTGACTACGTTTATTCTTTTTACTTTTATTATTAAACAAATGTGATTTAACTGTACTTCTGTTTCGGCATGATTTCATCGTTTCTGACAGTTCCTTCCTATCCTCGGGCAACATGAAAAAGGATGCTAAGGGGGCGTGGCCTGGAACCAATCCAAGATGGACGTGTGAGACAAGAGCTCCCGCTCCACTAGGTCCTTCTTCATTAGCTTTTCACAGCTAAACAACGCTTTCCCCTCCACAAAGCTACTGGGACATGGTGAGGACACTGAGGAGTATGTCAGCGACCCGTTCCCGCTCTCCGAGGACTCAGTTAAGTGCCCAGATCCCCGAGATCTTTCGCTCCCGGCCTAGGGAAAGAGTGCAGGCCTCACAATCCACCTCCGCCCGCACTTCCCGTTCCCCCAGCTGCAGCCCGCAACGCATCGGAGCTCACATGGCGGCCGCAATAGACACTTCACAAGGTCCCCCACTGACCACTCCTGCTCTTACCATAGACGACCTACGCAGTGTAGCCGCAGATATTAAATGCACACTGCAGGCAGCCATCTCAGACCTGAAAGCTGATATGCAGGCCATAGCATTGAGAGTGGATGACATAGAATCCACACAGGCCCGCCATGATGTCTCTCTCTGCCAAGTACAACAGGTCACAGAATCACATGCCATTCATCTCAGGGAGATTAATCGCCACATGGAAGACCTTGACAATAGGGGGAGAAGATGCAATCTGAGAGTGAGGGGTGTCCCTGAAGCTATAGACCCCAATCTTCTCTCACAAACAGTCACAGACATTTTTAACAATCTCCTAGAAAGGCCCCCCGGTACTCAGGTTTCACTTGAACGCATTCACAGAGCATTGCGCCCAAGAGGAAGAGACACAGACCCACCCAGAGACATAGTTTGCTGTCTCTCTGAGTTCCCCCTGAAAGAAGAAATCCTCCGTAAAGCCAGGGGACGCAACCAAATTCTTTTTCAGGGCACGGAAATTAAAATATATCAGGATCTTTCTAACATCACACTCCAACGCAGAAGGGAACTAAAGCCTCTATTAGAAGCATTGAGAGCCAGATCAATCCTATACCGTTGGAAATTCCCATTCTGTCTGTCTGCGACTCATCAAGGTTGCACTGCGAATCTCAGAGTCCCAGAAGATCTAGAACATTTCTTCAGTACCCTGGACATCCCATTTGTAGATGTCCCAGATTGGTATAGTGACTTTCGCCTACCTCCCCTGAATAGAGCCTCATCCATGGAAGGAATAGATGAAGCAGGCAATTTCACTTTGGGTCGCCGCCGCCCACACCACTTCCATTCTCGTACCAATGCGAGACCCTCAGAAACACCCAGAAATGGCAGCCCAACTGCTTCACCAGTCCACCGCAGGGCACGTCTAACCTAACCAGGAAGATACTAGAAGCTCACACTCGTTATACCACATTTTTGTGGCACCAAGGATACCCCTCACTAACCTGAGACTTACTGTTCGCGTTAGTTTACTATACTTCTTTCTTTACCTTCTTTCACCTGATAAAGCACTGCTTCCATACATACACCACTTGGAGATAACAACCAAAACGTCACTGACTATCACTCTCACAGCGTAAAATTATACCCTAGATAATAAGTAAATGTTTTCACAACCAGAAAAAGAATATCAGTTCCCTAAGCTTTTCACAATTTCACCTAACACACAGAACTGCAACCACGCAAGTCCTTCTCAAGCAACATGATCTGCAAGGAGACAAGCCACCAAGCCCTAAGCTAAACAAATACAGATAATTTGGACAGAAGCCCTACCCCCAGAAGACAACCGGAAAGCAGTCAATGAACTTATTCCTGTCATTAAAAAACAGTTATACATGTACCTCGCTATCACCCTCATCCCCTTTTCCCCTATCCTTCCCCCCTCCTTCCCCCAACCCAACCCCCCCTCCCCTTCCCACATCCCTTTCTCCCACTCCCTCCTTTGCACCCCTTACCCTCCCCTCCCTCACCAATAGAAGTTGATAGCATAATAGAGGTATAAGGGAGATATAGTTTAAATAACTGTTTTTGGATTTATTTTTCTTCTTCTTTTTTTTTGTTTTGTTTAGCAGGTAATACTTCATCGGTAATACCTAATGGATACACTGAAGTCCGTGTAGGGTAAACTCAGAGAGGGCTGCGAAAAGGTAACGGTTCCATTTCATATCAAATCTAGAGAACACTACCTCTTCATGGTAGTGACAATTTCTCACTTAACACCTTCCCTATAGGAAGGCTCTAGTGTATAACACACAGGCGTGATCACTAATCTGGGGAAATATCCCAAACTGATGGGCCTAATTCTTTACGCATCCCTCTCAGATAATATAGAGAAGGACCATAGGGTCCCTTTTTTGTAGTATTACCTACTTCAGTAACTCCACAGTTGCAATGATTTAAAAAGTTATAATGGTTATAGTTCTATGTTCAAACCAGGTACCACTCTAAGATACATCCTGTGGTCTTGAATCCACACAATTTTATACTATCTAGGTCAGTGCTCTTAAAGGATTGAAATACTTTTTTTTTTTTACACACTTATCTGAATATTTAGCTTAAAAGACAGATTTGATCAATTATGTCTTGGTATGCTTATCCCACCTCCCCATGCTCAGAACGTACTACAATAATTCCCGGACAGATCCTCCCCTTTGCGAACCCCCCGAAACCCCAACCATGTCCCATACATGGACAAATTAATCATCTACTGGTAATTCAGAGGACCAGAGATGAAGAGTAATTACTTTCTTTAATTTATGAGTTCCAATTGGTCCCCTGATCATTAACAGGATGCACCTAAAATTACTAGTTCACCGACCTCGTGGAGACGTTCACCTTGTTCTACTAGTTGAACGACTCCTACCACTTCTCCACACAGCGGTCCCTGTTGCGACCGTTGACACCGGCCGGTTCACCCCCTTAACACTTCTAGTGGACGTGTTCTTACACCTCCACTTCCGGCTACTCATCTCCCCACACACCTTCTCTCTCTACCCCCCTTACTTCCCTCATCTTCTTCCACCCTCCCCCCCCTTTTTTTTTTTCCCCTCTTTCTTCCTCCTTCTCTCTTCTTGATCCTCTCCGGCTTCACATTCCAAGAAGCTTTCTCAACAGCTCACAATTACTCACCTCCCATCATAATGACACCGCCAAAGCCCAAAACGGCTGACATATCTTTGAAACTTCTATCACTTAACGCAAAAGGGCTCAACACACCAGAGAAACGCTCCCAAGTGCTGACGGCCATGAGAGCAATGAAGGCAGACATAATATACCTTCAGGAGACCCACTTCCGCACCAACGCCATCCCTAAATTTTCTAACCATTTCTTTCCACATAGTTTTCACGCCACCTCTTCGATCTCGAAATCCAAAGGGGTCTCTATACTTCTATCCAAAAATGTCCCAATAGAAATAACAGACTCCCTAATAGATGATCAGGGCAGATACATATTTCTCAAAGGCACCTTTAGAAACACCCCAATCACGCTTGCGAACATTTATAGCCCTAATTCAGCCCAGATACCTTTTTTCCACAAAATTTCCCACCTTCTAACTACTTTCCAAGTAGGAATACTGATCCTAAGGGGCGACTTCAACGTCCCTCTCGACCCTCTACTAGACACCTCATCAGGCACATCTCACTTGCCCTACAAAGCGATCAAACAAATTAGAAGGAGCCTCCAAGAGCTACAACTTCACGACACCTGGCGCACCCTTCACCCAAAAGAAAAAGATTATACCTTTTATTCTACCCCCCATAATAAGTACTCCCGTTTAGATTACTTCTTTCTCACACAACAAGACCTACCAACACTAAAAACTACCTCCATTGAACCAATGACATTATCCGACCACCATCCCAACTCACTCACTCTTAGCTTCCCGGAAAAGACCACCTATACTCCCATTTGGAGACTAGATCCATCTATCCTAACAGACAAAACAAAGGAAATGGAAATTCGCACATGCCTAACGAATTACTTCAAAGAAAACGACACCCCAGACACCACCAAAATGACACAATGGGCAGCACATAAATGTGTAATTAGGGGGAAACTGATCTCCATGACAGCGGCAATAAAGAAAGAAAAGAAAAAGACACTGTCTGACCTCTTTTCCAAACTTAAACTTCTAGAAGCTTCTCATAAAAAGAACCTAGCTCAGAGAACCCACCTAGACTTAATAGAAACACGCACACAAATACAAGAAGAGCTGGGTTATAAACTTAAGAAAAAATTTGCACTATCTCAAAAACTCTTCTACGAGTTCGGAAACAAATGTAGCCGCTTGCTTGCTCAGTCCCTCCGCACAAAAAGAACCAACAATACAGTACATCGACTGTGCTCACAAACAGGAGCAGCAATCACAAAAAACCATGACATAGCGAAAGAGTTCGAAAACTATTACACTTCTCTATACTCCCTAAACACAACAAATTCTTCATCTACACACCTGCCCAACAGACATAACGAAATAAAAACTTTTTTAGAGCAATTCTCTCCAGATAAAATTTCAAAAGAAATTTCGACATCCCTAGAATCTCCAATCTCCACAGAAGAATGAGAACAAGCAATTAAACAGTTGAAACCAGGCAAGAGCCCAGGCCCAGATGGCATATCAGCAATCTATTATAAGACATTCATGGAGACGCTTAAAGGTCCCTTTCTTAACGCGTTTAACACACTCTCCCCTTCTAACCCGCTCACCAAAGAAATGCTAGAGGCCCATATTTCAGTCATCCCCAAAGAAGGTAAAGATCCCACAAATACAGGAAATTACAGACCAATCTCGCTACTAAATGTAGACGTTAAAATATTCTCTAAAATATTAGCAAATAGACTAACTCCCCTTCTACCATCCCTGGTGTCCACAGATCAAGCAGGTTTTGTCATAGGTAGAGAAGCTAGAGACAACACAATCAAAGCGATTAATCTACATCATATCATCACTCATACCAACCAGAGAGGATTTTTCCTTTCACTAGATGCAGAGAAGGCATTCGACAGAGTGGCTTGGGACTACATGACAGCACTGCTATAAGCCATAGGAATTGGCCCTTACTTCTCGGGTCTGATCCTGTCCCTTTATTCGAACCCTATAGCTAGAGTAAGGGTCAATAACACTCTGTCGAATGCCTTCCACATACGTAATGGGACAAGACAGGGATGCCCCCTGTCCCCTATTCTTTTTGTTCTTACCCTCGAACCATTCCTCCGAAAACTGAAATGAAATCCAGACATCCATGGTGTAAACACTCCCCTTAAGGAATACAAATATGCCGCCTTTGCGGATGATATATTACTGTTCCTATCACAGCCCCTGATCACCTTACCGGTTTTATTATCTGAATTCAAACAATTTCAAGAGTTATCCAATCTCAAAATAAATTTTACAAAATCCTTCGCACTAAATATCTCCCTCTCCCACCAGTTAGTAGACCAATGCAAAAAAAACTTCCCCTTTCACTGGAGACAAGAATCGATAACCTACCTAGGAATACAACTTCCCTCCAAACTTTCTGATTTATACATAAAAAATTATATACCCATCTTGAACAAGCTAATTGCAGACTTTAAAAACTGGAACAACCCATCTTTCTCGTGGTTTGGCAGAACCGCGATACTAAAAATGAATGCCCTACCGAGGCTGCTTTACATCCTTCAAACAATTCCCATCTTAATCCCTCAAACGTTCTTCAAAGCATACCAATCAGCGAGCTCCAGATTCTTATGGGGACCACAGAAACCCAGAATCAGCTTTAAACAACTCACCAAACCAAAGCACCTAGGAGGCATAGGTCTTCCGAATATTCTCAACTACTATAATGCAACCCATCTGACTAGAATAGTAGATTGGAATATTCACTCAAGCCACAAAGACTGGGTCGCTTTGGAAGCATCCCTCACACCACTACCGTTAGCCTCTTTACCATGGTTAAATCTACAACACATACCTATGACACTATTTTCACACCCCTTAATAGGACCTACTCTTAAGTGCTTTAAGAAAGTTTGCTCCCAAGTAAATATATCCTCTACACCAGGTCCACTAACCCCTGTGAAATTCAATCCAGATTTTCCTCCTGGAATGCATAAACGCTTCCTATCCGAGAATTTTCCACAAGATAGCATAAGGGCACATCAATTCTTCCATCAAGGGAAAATTCTCACTGCCTCTCAAATCTCTACCCAGACAGGAAACCTACCCATCTCCCCCTGGACATACATTCTAATTGCTCATTTCCTACAATCAAAAGACAAACAAGTTACATGCTCAAGACCACTTACCCCCTATGAGACAATATGTAACCAAAAGAGTACACAACCACATCTAATTTCCATAACTCACAATCTACTCTTCACAAACATGCAGATTAACCAGAACATTGCCTGTCAAAAATGGGAAAAAGACCTCTCTATCTCACCCTCAGAAACACAATGGGAACAAGCTTTTCTCAACATACATAAAGGATCGAGAAACGTGACCACACAAGAAAATGGATTCAAAATTTTCTCACGGTGGTACCGTACTCCCTCCCTACTAAACAAAATTTACCCTGCTACATCAGCGAAATGTTGGAGATGTCAGACAGAAGAGGTAACACTACTACATATATGGTGGTCTTGCCCCTTGATACAAACATTCTGGAAGGAAATACATAGAATCACTTCACAAGTCACATCATATGACCTTGAACTGTCCCCAGCCCAATTCCTACTCCACATATCCCCGCTACCACATAAAACATACCACAAATCATTGGCAATGCACATGATAAATGCGGCGAAACAATGCATCTCCATACATTGGAACTCTCCAAACACACCCACCTTAAGAGAATGGTTCGCTAGAATCCGAAAAATAGCAGAAATGGAAGAACTAATTCATATAGCTCAGGAAAATCCTGCTAAATTCACCCAAAAATGGAGTTGCTGGCTCCACTTCCAATCATCTTCTGACTATAGTACACTAAATAACCCTTCGAAATAATATACACGGCTCACAAACCTCAATAAATGCTCAATGGCCTCACTTATTGACTCAATCACCCAAAATAGTTCTGCTATTATCCAAAATATTAACCTTTATGAAATGTACATCACCCAAACAATTCTTCAAAATACACTATCAAACTTCGGGACAGAAGCCGGAGAGGATCCAGAACACATCATCCTCTCCTCCCCTCTCCCCCCTTACCGTCCTTAGGCCCTTCCAACCTCCGTCCTTTCCCCCCTTCTATACTTTATTTTATCACCCTTCCCCCCTACCATCTATTTCTATTCATATTACCCTAGAGATATCTAACTAAAATTGTGATATTGGTATTCATTGCTTACATATGCCACATAAAGAAATGACCAGATAGTATGCAATTTAGGGGGTGCCAACCCTCTCCTCCGGACACAGTCTGAACCCAACTGGGGTGATCGGAGCTGAGGGAAGTCATCCTGAATGTCCTTTGCTTTATCTACATAGATATCTCACTGTTTAAGCTTATCACAATAGAATAAGCTTTATTTTGTCATACTTTGTTTTTATTATATAAGGAATCCTGAAAGAATATATATCACTGTATGACAAGAAATACTGTCTATAATTGTAAACTGAAAAAAAATTTAATAAAAACAGTTTGGAAAAAAAAAAAAAAAAAGAAAAAGGATGCTAAGCCTCTGAAACGCATTGTGCCTGCCACCCCTTCACTCCCATGTGCTTGCCCTGGATGTTGAGAATGGCCTAGATGCCACCGCAGGTCAGCCATCTGGTAGGTCCAGCTCTGCATGTGAGATAGCCACTTCTATATAGCAGCCACAGGCATCCCATCTCTGCATACTGTTTTCTCCTCCGGGTCTAAGCTGCCATTTCTTAACTTAAATGTAAGGCCTCATGAACACTGGACATTTTTACAGTTGCTGTTTTTGGCTTCAGGTGTTTTTTTCTGCAGCCAGTAAACTCCCCAGCAAGCAATCCTATGTGTCCATGCATACATAGGCTGTTATCAGCATTTTTTGGCAGGGCTTTTCTGACTGGAAAAAAAACCCAGAACTAGTGGATTTGAAGAGGAGTTTTTCATCTGTAAAAACGCTCTAACTCTGAAAAACCCTAAAAAATGCTAAAAACTATGGCAAAACGTGACATTCCACAGCTAAAGCTACTGGTATTTTTATAACGTCCATTGTGCATGAGGCCTAAGTGTGGATTACATTTATCTATTTTGTTTCTTCTAAAAAATGTTTATTGACAGAATGTGAAGCAACAGCATTTCACATCACATTCACCTGAAATGTTGAATCTAGTACCAAACAATCATGACCAATTCTTTAGCCATTGTAAACATACAGTACAATCAAACTTCCACTACCTAGATACCAAGTTAAGCTAAAAATAGAATGAAACATTTGAGATCTAAACCCAGAGGCATACAGTACTTGCTCTCAGGAATATTATGAATGTATAAGTAAGGGCCTTTCTAAAATCTACAAATGACAGCTGGAGATCTCCCAGTGCATAGTCACGACAAAGGTATGTTACAGTATGAAACGATCAGTGTGGGATAGTAACAAATTATTTCACTCGTTTTACTTACAAACCATTTTCATTTTGTGACCTCTTCTGAATCTCTGTTAGTCGATTTATGCTAATATTTTTTCTTAACTATAATTTAATTATTAATAATTTTTGAAAAGTACAATACTAAACTGATTCTATCTTATTGGAAAATTCCCTTCCAGAAAAAAAAAAAAAAAAAATCGGTAATTTTCATATTTTTATATTTTTAGATACACAGTTTCTTGCTCTATATATCTTATAGGGTAACATAGTTTTTGGCAAACATTTCACCTGTGACACAACACACAAAAAAATAGACAATACTGTTTAATTCAATTAATTAACACTTACATTACATAAATAGCTATTTATATGTATCTGCATTTGGTTTTTCATAGCACTGTTTGGTGGTAAAGATAATCCCCTTTCAGATATCCCTATAAATCAGCCTGCAGCTATTACAAGCTGTGTGATCTAATCCAGCAGAATGTACATCTAAATATTGTTAAATCAGAAAAGGTTTTAGGGAGCTGATTTGCAGATAAAATAATTATATGTTAATTATTTACCTATTTTAGAAAAGGTTGCCCAGCTGGGCTAGTGATTCTCACCTTCCTGCCAGACAGCATGACTAGGCTGGTCAGAATTTAATTAAAGTGGTTGTAAAGGCAGAAGGTTTTTTATCTTAATGCATTATATGCATTAAGATACAAAACCTTCTGTGTGCAGCAGACCCCCCTCAGTCCCCCCAATGCCCCGTACACACGGTCGGATTTTCCAACAGAAAATGTGTGATAGGACCTTGTTGTCGGAAATTCCAACCGTGTGTAGGCTCCATCACACATTTTCCATCGGATTTTCAGACAGACAAAGTTTGACAGCAGGCTATAAAATTTTCCGACAACAAAATCCGTTGTCGGAATTTCTGATCGTGTGTAAATCCGACACACAAAGTGCCACGCATGCTCAGAATAAATAAAGAGATGAAAGCTATTGGCTACTGCCCCGTTTATAGTTCAGACGTACGTGTTTTACATCACTGCGTTCAGAATGATCGGATTTTCCGACAACTTTGTGTGACCGTGTGTATGCAAGACAATTTTGAGCCAACATCCGTCGGAAAAAATCCTAGGATTTTGTTGTCGGAATATCTGATCAATGTCCGACCGTGTGTAAGGGGCATTATACTTACCGGAGCCCATCTCTATCTAGCAATGTTGCACGAGTGCCTCAGCCATCTGGCTGAGACACAGCAGCGGCGCCATTGGCTCCCACTGCTGTCAATCAAAGTCAGTTAGCCAACCAAGAGAGAGAGGGGGTGGGGCCAAACCGTGGCTCCATGTCTGAATGGACACGGGGAGCTGGGGATCCGCTTGGGTGCCCCCATAGCAAGTTGCCTGCTGTGGGGGCACTCGACAGGAGGGAGGGGCCAGGAGTGCCAGTGAGGGACCCGAAAAGAGGAGGATCTGGGCTGTTCTGTGCAAAACTATTACACAGTGCAAGTAAATTTTTTTTTATCATCTTTAAAGAAAAAAATAAACAAGACTTTAGTATCACTTTAAGTTGGGAAGAAATGTACCAATGTTATATCATTAAAGCCATAAAGTGCAGATGAAGGTATTACAAGCCTTGAGATTTTCACAGCCTGGTTGGGTGCCAGGTTCATGTAGACAATGGGAATAAACCCTCCTTTGTCTCCAAATTCCAACTTAAAAGCCTATAATATTCTAGACACAGGAAGGTAAAAGGGACGATTCAAACAGTGATACTAAAGCTGGCCATATATTGATAGAGTTTAGAATGAAAATTCGTGGAAAAGCCTTAGGAGAATTCATATGAAAACTCTTATGCCCTGTACACACAAGAGGACTTTTCGACCGGACTGGTCTAACGGACCGAATCCGGCGGACAATCCGACCGTGTGTGGGCTTCACCGGACTGTTTCTGTCGAAAATCTGATGGACTTTAGATTTAGAACATGTTTCAAATCTTTACGTCGGAACTCCCCAGGACCCAGTTCCTATCGAAAAATCTGCTCGTCTGTATGCTAGTTCGATGGACGAAAAACGACGCTAGGGCAACTATTGGCTACTGGCTATGAACTTCCTTATTTTAGTCCGGTCATACGCCATCACGTACGAATCCGTCGGACTTTGGTGTGATCGTGTGTAGGCAAATCCGTTCATTCCAAAGTCCGTCGGAAGTCCGTCAAAAGTCCCTTGAAAGTCCGTCGGAAATACTGTCGCACCTTTATTGCCGAAAAGTCCGCCCGTGTGTACAGGGTATTAGAACATTCCCATGCCAAGTCAAATGTCCTTTGAATTTGGAATGAATGGACTTTATGGAATAAAACCGCATATACTGTTAGAAATTCATTTGTTCTAGAAAAATTTTCCATCCTGGTCATTCGAATTTTCTCATCACTGCTGTTAATTTGACACACTGATTAGAAAAACAAATTGAACAGAACAGAATTTATAAAGAATGCAACAAGAAATGTAAGGGTGCAATTAGGACGGCTAAGATAGAACATGAAAGACACATAGCGGAGGAGAACAAAAAATCCCAAGAAATTCTTTAAGTACAAAAGTGCATGTTATACGCCGATAAATACGGTATGTAAACAGTAAAAAAGGGAGGACAGACCATATTGGCCCCATAAAGAATGAGGAAGGACATCTGGTTGCAAAGGATGGGGAGATGGCGAAGGTATTGAATTTACTCTTCTTCTCAGTCTTCACGAGGGAATCGGGGGGCTTCAGTAACCAAAACTGCAGTGTTTATCCTCATGACACAACACAGGAAGCACCTCCATAGTTAACAGAGGACAGAATTAAAATTAGACTTGAGAAACTTAACATTAACCACTTAAGGACCGCCTCACGCCGATGTACATCGGCAAGGTGGCACGGGCAGGCAGAATCACGTATATGGGTGCCCGAGGCAATCCCCTTTTGTCCAGTGGCGATCGGAGATGAGGGGGAGACCATCCGTTCGTGCCCACCCCCCCCGCGCTCGCCACCGGCCAACCAGATCATTCCTATGCTGCTGTATGCTAAGCAGCAGCAAAGGAAATGATGTCATCTCTCCTCGGCTCGGTATTTTCCGGCGCCGAGGAGAGAAGACTGGAATGTGAGTGCACAACACACACAGTAGAACATGCCAGGCATACATTACACCCCCCTTTACCCCCCGATCCCCCCCCAATCACCCCTCCCCCCCGTCACACTGACACCAAGCAGTTTTTTTTTTTTTTCTGATTACTGCATGGTGTCAGTTTGTGACAGTTATTGTGGTAGGACAGTTACTGTTAGCCCCCTTTAGGTCTAGGGTACCCCACTAACCCCCCCTAATAAAGTTTTAACCCCTTGATCACCCCCGTCGCCAGTGTCGCTAAGCGATAATTTTTCTGATCGCTGTATTAGTGTCACTGGTGACGCTAGTTAGGGAGGTAAATATTTAGGTGCACTGTCAGCGTTTTATAGCGTCAGGGACCCCCATATACTACCTAATAAATGTTTTAACCCCTTGATTGCCCCCTAGTTAACCCTTTCACCACTGATCACCGTATAACCGTTACGGGTGACGCTGGTTAGTTAGTTTATTTTTTATAGTGTCAGGGCACCCGCCGTTTATTACCGAATAAAGGTTTAGCCCCCTGATCGCCCGGCGGTGATATGCATCGCCCCAGGCAGTGTCAGATTAGCGCCAGTACCGCTAACACCCACGCACGCAGCATACGCCTCCCTTAGTGGTATAGTATCTGTACGGATCAATATCTGATCCGATCAGATCAATACTAGCGTCCCCAGCAGTTTAGGGTTCCCAAAAATGCAGTGTTAGCGGGATCAGCCCAGATACCTGCTAGCACCTGCGTTTTGCCCCTCCGCCCGGCCCAGCCCAGCCCACCCAAGTGCAATATCGATCGATCACTGTCACTTACAAAACAATAAACACATAACTGCAGCGTTCGCAGAGTCAGGCCTGATCCCTGCGATCGCTAACAGTTTTTTTGGTAGCGTTTTGGTGAACTGGCAAGCACCAACCCCAGGCAGTGTCAGGTTAGCGCCAGTACCGCTAACACCCACGCACCGTACGCCTCCCTTAGTGGTATAGTATCTGAACGGATCAATATCTGATCCGATCAGATCTATACTAGGGTCCTCAGCAGTTTAGGGTTCCCAAAAAGGCAGTGTTAGCGGGATCAGCCCAGATACCTGCTAGCACCTGCGTTTTGCCCCTCCGCCCAGCCCAGCCCAGCTCACCCAAGTGCAGTATCGATCGATCACTGTCACTTACAAAACACTAAATGCATAACTGCAGCGTTCGCAGAGTCAGGCCTGATCCCTGCAATCGCTAACAGTTTTTTTGGTAGCGTTTTGGTGAACTGGCAAGCACCAGCGGCCTAGTACACCCCGGTCGTAGTCAAACCAGCACTGCAGTAACACTTGGTGACGTGGTGAGTCCCATAAGTGCAGTTCAAGCTGGTGAGGTGGCAAGCACAAGTAGTGTCCCGCTGCCACCAAGAAGAAGACAAACACAGGCCCGTCGTGCCCATAGTGCCCTTCCTGCTGCATTCGCCAATCCTAATTGGGAACCCACCACTTCTGCAGCACCCGTACTTCCCCCATTCACATCCCCAACCAAATGCAGTCGGCTGCATGAGAGGCATTTTCTTTATGTCCTCCTGAGTACCCCTACCCAGCGAACCCCCCCAAAAAAGATGCCGTGTCTGTAGAAAGCACGGATATAGGCATGACACCTGCTATTATTGTCCCTCCTGTCCTGACAATCCTGGTCTTTGCATTGGTGAATGTTTTGAACGCTACCATTCACTAGTTGAGTATTAGCTTAGGGTACAGCATTGCACAGACTAGGCACACTTTCACAGGGTCTCCCAAGATGCCATCGCATTTTGAGAGACCCGAACCTGGAACCAGTTACAGTTATAAAAGTTAGTTACAAAAAAAAAGTGTAAAAAAAATATATATATATATATATAAAATTTAAAAAAATAGTTGTTGTTTTATTGTTCTCTCTCTCTCTATTGTTCTGCTCTTTTTTACTGTACTCTATTCTGCAATGTTTTATTGTTATTATGTTTTATCATGTTTGCTTTTCAGGTATGTAGTTTTTTATACTTTACCGTTTACTGTGTTTTATTGTTAACCATTTTTTTGTCTTCAGGTACGCCATTCACGACTTTGAGTGGTTATACCAGAATGATGCCTGCAGGTTTAGGTATCATCTTGGTATCATTCTTTTCAGCCAGCGGTCGGCTTTCATGTAAAAGCAATCCTAGCAGCTAATTAGCCTCTAGACTGCTTTTACAAGCAGTGGGAGGGAATGCCCCCCCCACCGTCTTCCGTGTTTTTCTCTGGCTCTCCTGTCTCAACAGGGAACCTGAGAATGCAGCCGGTGATTCAGCCAGCTGACCATAGAGCTGATCAGAGACCAGAGTGGCTCCAAACATCTATATGGCCTAAGAAACCGGAAGCTACGAGCATTTCATGACTTAGATTTCGCCGGATGTAAACAGCGCCATTGGGAAATTGGGAAAGCATTTTATCACACCGATCTTGGTGTGGTCAGATGCTTTGAGGGCAGAGGAGAGATCTAGGGTCTAATAGACCCCAATTTTTTCAAAAAAGAGTACCTGTCACTACCTATTGCTATCATAGGGATATTTACATTCCCTGAGATAACAATAAAAATGATTAAAAAAAAAAAAAAAGAAAGGAACAGTTTAAAAATAAGATAAAAAAGCAAAAAAATAATAAAGAAAAAAAAAAAAAAAACACCCCTGTCCCCCCCTGCTCTCGCGCAAAGGCGAACGCAAGTGTCGGTCTGGCGTCAAATGTAAACAGCAATTGCACCATCTATGTGAGGTGTCACCGCGAATGTCAGATCGAGGGCAGTAATTTTAGCAGTAGACCTCCTCTGTAAATCTTAAGTGGTAACCTGTAAAGGCTTTTAAAGGCTTTTAAAAATGTATTTAGTTTGTCGCCACTGCACGTTTGTGCGCAATTTTAAAGCATGTCATGTTTGGTATCCATGTACTCGGCCTAAGATCATCTTTTTTATTTCATCAAACATTTGGGCAATATAGTGTTTTTTAGTGCATTAAAATTTAAAAAAGTGTGTTTTTTACCAAAAAAAGCGTTTGAAAAATCGCTGCGCAAATACTGTGTGAAAAAAAAAAATGAAACACCCACCATTTTAATCTGTAGGGCATTTGCTTTAAAAAAATATATAATGTGTGGGGGTTCAAAGTAATTTTCTTGCAAAAAAAATAATTTTTTCATGTAAACAAAAAGTTTCAGAAAAACTTTTTCGCAGAAGAGAGTTTAACAAGACTCGTGGCCACTCATTAAAATTAGAAGAAAAGAGGTTTAACCTTAACCACTTCCCACCCGCCCTATAGTGGATTGACGTCCGGGAAGTGGTTCTGTTATCCTGACTGGATGTCATATGACGTCCAGCAGGATAACATGCCGCAGCGCGCCCCCGGGGGCGCACATCGCGGCGATCGGTGGAGCGGTGTGTCAGTCTGACACGACGCTACACCGATCTTGGTAAAGAGCCTCCGGCGGAGGCTCTTTACCACGTGATCAGCCGTGTCCAATCACGGCTGATCACGCTGTCAATAGGAAGAGCCGTTGATCGGCTCTTCCTCACTCGCGTCTGACAGACGCGAGCAGAGGAGAGCCGATCGGCGGCTCTCCTGGCAGGGGGGGTCTGCGCTGATTGTTTATCAGCGCAGCCCCCCCGCAGATCACCACACTGGACCACCAGGGATCGCCACTAGGACCACCAGGGAAGGGGCAACATGTGGATGGCCAGGTATGTACCCCATGGCCATCCACATGTGCCCAGTGTGCCAAATCTGTGCCAATCAGTGCCCACAAATGGGCACTGATTGTCACCATTATGTTGCAGTGATGCCCAGCAATGCCACCCTTAGGGGCATCACTGCAAACAAGCAGTGCCATCAGTGCCACCCATCAGTGTCCATTCATGCCACCTGTCAGTGCCCATCCATGCCCATCAGTGCCCATCAGTGCCCATCTATCAGTGCCCATCCGTGCCCATCTGTGCCAACTATCAGTGCCACCCATAAGTAACCATCAATGCCACCTATGAGTGCCCATCAATGCCACCTATGAGTGCCCATCAGTGCTGCCTATAAGTGCCCATCTGTGCCACCTATGAGTGCCCATCAGTGCCGCATACCAGTGCCACCTATCAGTGCCCATCAGTGCCCATCAGTGCCGCCTATCAGTGCCCATCATCAGTGCCCGTCAGTGCCACCTCATCAGTGCCACCTCATTGGTGCCACCTCATCGGTGCCCATCAGTGCCGCCGTATCAGTGCCCGTCAGTGCAGCCATATCAGTGCCCGTCATTGAAGAAGAAAACGTACTTATTTACAAAAAGTTTTAACAGAAACAAAGAAAAACTTGTTTTTTTTCAAAATTTTCGGTCTTTTTTTATTTGTTGCGCAAAAAATAAAAACCGCAGAGGTGATCAAATACCACCAAAAGAAAGCTCTATTTGTGGGAACAAAATGATAAAAAAATTTGTTTGGGTACAGTGTAGCATGACCGCGCAATCGTCATTCAAATTGCGACAGCGCTGAAAGCTGAAAATTGGTCTGGGCGGGAAGGTGTCTAAGTGCCTGGTATTGAAGTGGTTAAACTACGTAGAGGGTTCTCTACTGTAAGAGCGGCAAGGATATGGAATTCCCTTCCACAGGCGGTGGTCTCAGCGGGGAGCATCGATAGCTTCAAGAAACTATTAGAAAAGCACCTGAATGACCGCAACATACAGGGATATAAATGTAATACTGACACATAATCACACATAGGTTGGACTTGATGGACTTGTGTCTTTTTTCAACCTCACCTACTATGTAACTATGTAACTATGTAACTATGAATTTTTGTTTGAAACTCTACTCATCTATGGCCAGCTTAAGGGTTGTTGATCAAACAAGTAGCTTTCTTTATACATTCAGAAATGTATTTAGGTTTTATTTTATGTCTTGTTTGTTCAAATGTGTACTTTATAGTGACAGAGAGCCTTGTGGAGTGTTTTGTCTTGGCCTGGGAACAGCAGTGGTGAAAATGAGGCTTGGGGGGTGAAAGTGCTGAGGGAAGTTGACACACTACTTTCTAGGAGACAGAGGTGGCAAATTGAGCTTGTGCAGCATGGACTGCAGCTAAAAATGTTGGGGTTCAGAGCTGCAAAGGCTCTTTGGGACTGAAGTATCATCATTCTTATTGAATACCTCCCAACTTTTTAAGATGGGAACGAGGGACACTTATTAGCAAAAGTACGTAGGAATTGCACACAACCCCTGCCATGCCCCCTTAAAGGAAAATTATACCAAAAAAATGACTAGTTATACCCACAAGTGTTTTTTTATACAGCCGCCTTGTCCTTAACAACCAATGACTCATGAGCTGTCAGCGGGTTTCCCCACTGACAGCTGAATGTAAATAAAATAATGCTGGCAATGAAAAATAAAGGAAAAAACAGCATGCCCCCAATCCATACCAGGCCCTTCGGGTCTAGTATGGATTTATTTTAAGGGTAACCTCACACCAAAATCTAAAAAGAAAACAGTGTGGGGTCCCCTACAAAATACCATACCAGACCCTTATCCGAGCATGCAGCCCAGCAGGTCAGGAAAGGGGGGATGAGCGAGCGCCCCCCCCCGAACCATACTAGGCCACATGCCCTTAACATGGGGGGGTTCTTTGGGGTATGGGGGATCCCCTCAGAGCACCATGTCCCCATGTTGATGGAGACAAGAGCCTCTTCCCCACAACCCTTTGCCGGTGGATGTGGGGGGTCTGCGGGCGGGGGGCTTATCGGAATGTGGAAACCCCCTTTAAAAAGATCTTAGCCTCCCCATGTGAATGAGTATCAGGTACATAGTACCCCTACCCATTCAACAAAAAGGTGTCAAAAAGTAATAAACACAAGAGACAAGTTTTTGACAATTTCTTCCCTCAATGTAAATAAATCGTCAATCAAGCAGGGGTGGGGCAACAGTCCGTGACGTCAGAAGGCGACGGTGCCACCGGGTGATGCGGGCAGGTGGCCCTGCCCCTTACCTATATAAGAAATGTCAAAGAGCAGAGCAGGCATTCAGCGGAAGGCCTCCCAGGAGTCGGGAGCATTTTTAATATTTTGCATTTTTCGGGTCTGCGGGCGGCATGATTGACGATGGATTTACATCGAGGGACATTTGTTTTTTAATAAAGGAATTGTCAAAAACTTGTCTCTTGCTTATTACTTTTTGACACTTTTTTGGTGAATGGCCTGGATAAGGGTCTGGTATGGATTTTGGGGGGGCCCATGCCATTTCTTTTTATTTTGGCATGGGGTTCCCCTCCAAATCCATACCAGTCCCGAAGGGTCTGGTATGGACTGGGGGGGGGGGGGAATGCTGTTTTTTCCCTATTTTTTCAATAGCCGGGTGTAACTGTAACCGCAAGTCATTGTAAATGTGATTTGACTAGTTTTTTTGTTTTGTTTTTTTATTTCATTTTTGCTGCAGCATGTTCTATGCATGCTACAGATGCTCCACATTACAAGCACATTAAAAGTACCCCCCAGGCACTATATTTATTGTTGCACTTTAGGCATAATAAAATCACTGCTCCTATAAAGACGGTTGTTTTAAAAAATATATATATATATATATATTTATACATGTCCCCCATGGCAGTACCCATACCACCATACCCCCTTTATGGCCAATTACTTGCATATAAACCTTCCAAATGGGCACAGTTTTCCTGTTCGGCTCCCATAGACTTCAATGGGGTTCGCCGTTCGGGTTCAGGGGGTGTTCGGCCCATCTCTACTCTCATATATTAAAAGTCTATTGAAGTGGTTGTGTCACACAAAAACACAAGTGCTAGTGAGCACCAAATAAGTAGTATAGTAATCTCTTTCTGTGTATACTTTACACCCATGGATATAGCATTCTTCTTTAGAGGTGAGGTGAATAATTTATATCAACTAAGCGAAGGAAGATAAAAATGCATATTATCTACTGTCAGACTTATTCGTCCGATGGCCAAAAGCATGAGAGGTGGTTTAAATGTAAAGAAGGCTAATACCCATGCGGCTTATCAGTAAGTTGATAATGAGCCTAACCTTGAAAATCAACAGATTATTATTTAAGAGACCTCTGGGTATATAGTCCTTGGACTCATTGTAGAGAACTCAGAACTGTGAGCACTAAGAGATTGCGAATCTAGACGAATAATGAAGAGGAAAGTCGGGAAGAAGAAGAAGAGGGGGAAAGAAAAATAAAGAAATTCAGCTTTTGCCGGCCTTCAGGAATCACTCATATCTTAGCAAGATGTGTATAGATTACCAAGTAGCCCAAGGTTCCCAAACCGACTCAAAATTTCACCACTGTGTCTTTTATTGAGCTTACCATTTTTTCTTGAGCCATTAACCAGGAAATTTCTCTTTTGGCTGCGGTCAAGGAAACACTGTGCTGCTTCCATGTTCTTGCTATGGTCAATTTAGTTCCCAGTAGGATGAAGAAAATCAGTGATTGGATTGCCTTAGTAACGTCAGGTATCTGGGCATTGAGTAAAGCTATGGATGGGTCTTTTGGGATTTGGCATCCTGTTACTTTAAAAAAAATTTTAAAAATTGTTCCAGAATCCCCTGATTTTTGGGCAATCCTACCAAATGTGCAACATGGAACCAGAGATATCGCAACTTCTAAAGCATAGGGGCAAGGAGGAAGGGAACATTTTTGCTAGCCTTGTAGGAACGAGATACCATCTGGTTATTATTTTGAGATTTGCTTCTATCAGGGCTGTGTTACACATGCTTTTGTATGACCAAAAGATGTTTCTATGCCAAGTGTCCTCATTTCAGCTGATCCGGGTCTCTTTTTCCCAGGTCAACATATAAGGGAGCTTAGAGTTGTCTAAGGCTAGTGACAGGTAAATTACTGAAATGCCCCCCCCCCCCTGCTCTGTGGTCTAACCACACCATTGTTCATAAGTTGTTAATGTTGGGGGTGATAGTGTATTCAGCCATTGAGCGGCCAAAAAATGGGAGATTTGTAAGTATCTATACCATTCGGATTTGGGCATTTCCACCTTGCTTTTACAGTAGCCGAGCGAGAGCGGGCCCAGGGTAGTCAGATAGTGTCCAATGCAGTATAACTCTTTATCCAACCACCAGCTGAAGGCTTTAATATTCATTCCCAGTGGGAATTTGGGGTTATGAAAAATATGTGCTAGCGGTTGCATGTCTGAGGTTAAGGATGGGAGTTAGAAAGCACTGGGGACAGAATCAGAGGGCAATCTTTTGTAGGGTACCAGAGTAGGAAATCCAGTGTGTGTGACGGAACCACTTGCCTCTCTATTTGCACCCAATTAGGCTTTTCCATGCGTGTGTAGATGACCGATAATTGTGCCAGTCTAGCCGGTTGGTAATACCAAAGGAGGTTTGGGACTCCCAACCCTCCCTGCTTCCTTGGTCTGTAGAGTACTTTCCTTGATAGGCGTTGACCTGAGGCACCCCAAATTAATTAATCTCAAGTGGTCTTTTCTGAGTGGGATCAAAAAGATACAGTAATTTGGGGAGTAGTGTCATTTTAACCGCGTTCAGCCTCCCTAGCCAGGATAAATCATGAAGTGCCCAACCTTTAAGATCTGTACCAAGTTTATTATACATGGGGGGAGAATAGAGTTGCTCCACCCTCGGGGGGGAGTTCCACTCCTAAATATCGAATGGTAGAGTCGCTCCACTCGAACTGGAAGGAAATTTTTAAGGTTTTCTGCTATGGCGGATGGGACATTCACATTCAAAATTTGGGATTTAGTAAGATTAATTGTTAAGCCTGAGGCCCTAGTAAAGTTATCTAGCAGTTTGCAGATGATTGGGAGAGAGGTTGTTGGCGATGTGACGAAAAGCAATAGATCGTCCACAAACAGAGCACATATGTGTGTTTGTGGACCGCATGTCACCCCTTGTATATCAGGGTTGATACGAACCTGCAGTTGCACCTGCACTTCTGAATGGGAGTATAATGCTGCCATTAAGCCTATGAATCTCTGGCCAAAACCCCAGCGGTGCATGATGTTAAACAGGTAAGGTCAAGGGACCAAATCAAAGGCTTTTTGGAGATCGAGCGAAAGGAGTAGCCCTTCCTGTCGTGTCCCCTGGGTCCATCCTGATTGTAGAATTGATATGATATCTATCACTGTTCTGATTTGGTCTGGGCCCTGTCTGCCTGGGATGAAGCCCACTTGGTCTTTGTGAATATAAAGACTTATAAAGGAAGCTTTGCAGTCCGCTAGGATTTTGGTCAAGATCTTCATGTCATTATTTATTAGCGATATGGGCCTATAGTTCCCCACCTCTCCGTGATCCTTGTGTGGTTTAGGAATAGGAGATGTAAGCTGAATTGAGGTGTTTAGCTAGGGGATATCCATTTGTTTTAGAGATAAAGAAGTGTGTGAGGTGCGGAGCTAAAGTAAGCGCAAATGTCTTGTAGTAGGGTGTGGAGAAGCCATCTGGTCCAGGGGTAGATCCCCATCTGAGGTTCTTAATGGCATTTAGCACTTCCTCCACTGTAATCAGGGACTCTAGTGTGTCATGGTGTCTGGGTTCTAGTTTAGGGATTGGGAGAGAATCTAAAAATGAGTTCATATGGGGCTCATTATCATTATTCCCTGCACTATATAGTTTCTCATAGAAATTGTGAAAAGATTCCATAATGCGTTGCGGGTTTAAAGTATGGTGATTGCCCGAGACTCGTATTTTGGGTAGGGTACGCTGTCTAGGTTGGGGGGACAATTTGGCAGCCAATATTGAGCCAATTGTGTCCCGCTGATGATAGAATTTAGCTCTACTCCATCTAATGTGTTTTTTGGCTTTGGATGTAAGGGCTAGGTTGAGGGATAAGCGCGCCGCGTCTAATTTGTCTATAGGGACCTGTTTGGGGTCTTGTTTATGAAGATGACACATGCGACTAAGTTCCTTTTCTAGCCTTTGGATATCATTCATGTGTTGTTTTTTAACCAGAGTAGATAATTGGATTAATTTGCCTTGAATAGTGGCCTTGTGAGCAGCCCAAAGAGTTTCCGTCGAGACCTCTGCTGCTGTGTTCAGGAGGAAGTATTCCTCAATGGCCCTCTCAATTTCTGTAACCCTAACTGGGTCTTTGAGCAGGGATTAATTTAGCCTCCATTGGAGGAGGTTGGGACGGCTAGAGCTTCTTTTCAGGGAGAGGAGGACTATGGAGTGATCGGACCATACCGTGTCCCTTATGGAGGACTTGATCATGTCCGGGATTTTAGAAGTGGAGATAAAAATGTGGTCAATCCTAGCGTAGGACTGATGCGGGTGAGAAAAGGTGTAATCCCTTTTAGTTGGATTTAGCTCCCTCCAAGCATCCGTCAGTCCGTGTTGAAAGCTCAATTTAGCTATTTTAAGGCTCCTATTGGGCGGGCGAATAAGCTGGGTTTCCTGGGGTGGGGGGTCTGGATTTGTCTAGTCCCTGGTTAAGGACAGTATTTGAGTCACCCCCATATACGATTGTCCCACCTACCATAGGGCATAATGATTTGAGCATCACCTGAAAGAATGCAGCTTTGCCCTGATTGGGTTCATAATAAGAGATGAAGGAGTACAATTGGTTATCTATCGTGTCCTATGAGAATGAATCTGCCCTCCGGGTCCCTGTGTTCTAGTTGCAGCGTGAACTTGCAGTTCTTAGATATTAGAATAGCTACTCCTTTAGTTTTGTCCTCAGCATTTGCAAGGGAGAACAACAGGAATTTGGCATGTAAGAAGGAAGGATTATACCGCTTTGGAAAGTGGGTCTTCTGAAGTAGAACTATATCAATTCTTTGAGAACATAGATAGTAAAATTTTCCAGCGTTTGACCCGGCAGTTCATCCCCTGCATATTGTGTGAAGCAACACCCAAGGGAGGAGAGGGTATAGTGTCATCAGCCATTGAGCAGGGGGAAAAGGCCCTCTTCTGTTACACTGTCACCTACCTCAGAGACGCCCGTGGGCCATTCACGGGTTTTGTTCCAGCAAGGCTTGAGTTCCCAGGCAGGAGCGGCATCAACAAGGGGATCCTGGAGGTTGGCAAAAAAAGAAAAGAGGTGAGAATCAGCAAAGAAAAAGAAAAGAGAGAAAAGAAGAGGGGAGCCCTCTAGGAGCTCCAATAGACAGGAGAAACAGACTATCTCGCTGTCCACACAATGTACAGTAGTTTCAGCCTCCGCTACAGAGGCTAAAATCCCACCAAATAGGCATAGAAAAACCATAACCACTGGGTAGGGGAGTGCCTTAACATACCACCCTGGCCGAGACACACCAAAACTTGTAAACATATGAAAGTTAAAACTGTAAAATTTGACTACAACTCATCGATCTTGGACAGCGCAATGTCCAGTTGTTCCTGTAGTACGTGAATGTGATCAGAGTTTTGATCCTGGCAATTGTGGCATCCAACTTGTGTTCCATAGCTTCCATTCTGTCACCTAGGTTCTGAAAATCCGCCTTGATGTCCCCTGTAATTTTAGCTGCAGTGGTGGTCAGGCCCCTGTCAAGTAATTCCGACAGTTTATTGAACAGGTCATCAGTGTTTATGAGGGTGTCTGAGTTGTCTTGCACAGGCTGGTGTGGGGAGGCCAAGTAGGCCTCAGCAGACCCCATAGGCGAGAGCATGTAATCCTTCATGGTACGGCCTATGAGCGACTCTGTGGAGGCCGGGGAGGGTGCCACAGCATGGCGGATACTCACAGCTTGCCCCGGGGGCATCTGCAGGGTTTCCAGAGCTGAGCGCTTGGTGAGTTCCATGTCAGCACAAGAATGGATCTTGGATACGAGCGGCTCCGGGATCGGGCTAAATTGCAGCCGTAGATCTCTTCTAGCTGAGCCCCTGGACATGTACTGGCTCCCGAGGGATTCCCCCAGCTGATGGTGTGGTCCGGTGCCATCCCGCTGGTCGTAGTCAGGTGCTCTGTGTGCCATTAGGCCAGAGTGATGCGGAGCTCCAGGCTTAAGCGGCCATCCTGGAGTCCTCCGCACATGCGCCTTTCCTGTTTACTACTTTTTATGTGATCGCTGTGATTGGTCGCAGCGATCACATAGTACCAGGGAAATTCACAGCTGCCCGGTACACTGATCTGTAATCTACTGTGTCTGCTGTCACAGGCCGTGTACGAGCACTAATGCCCCGTACACACGGTCGGATTTTCCGACGGAAAATGTGTGATAGGACCTTGTTGTCAGAAATTCCGACCGTGTGTGGGCTCCATCACACATTTTCCATTGGATTTTCCGACACACAAAGTTTGAGAGCAGGATATAAAATTTTCCGACAACAAAATCCATTTTCGGAAATTCCGATCGTGTGTACACAAATCCGAAGGACAAAGTGCCACGCATGCTCAGAATAAATTAAGAGACGAAAGCTATTGGCCACTGCCCCATTTATAGTCCCGACGTACGTGTTTTACGTCACCGCGTTCAGAACGATCTGATTTTTCGACAACTTTGTGTGACCGTGTGTATGCAAGACAAGTTTGAGCCAATATCCGTCGGAAAAAATCCTAGGATTTTGTTGTCGGAATGTCCGAACAAAGTCCGACCGTGTGTACGGGGCATAAAAGTGGGAGGATGCACTAGTGCATACAGTTAGAATGATGTTTGTCCCACCCGGCCAAATCTGTGCATTGGTTGGGCAGGAGGCGGTTAGTATTTTTGTCCCTACCTCACTCCGTAGCTAGGGGATACTCTATGTCAGTGATGGCGAACCTTGCCACCCCAGATGTTTTGGAACTACATTTCCCATGATGCTCTAGTACACTGCAGAGTGCATGAGCATCATGGAAAATGTAGTTCCAAAACATCTGGGGTGCCAAGGTTTGCCATTACTGCTCTATGTAGTTAGTCACACCCTTCTTCAAGCTTTAGCCTCCATTCCCCACATGCACTGTATTCTGCTGTTTCTCTGTTGCTAGACACTATGATTTTTTTACTGATCTGATATGATCTGATGTTCACCTATTATGATCTTTACAAATTTTTGGATAAAACTTTTTATAGTCTGCAAGATGTCATTTGGATCGAGTCACTTTCAGCCAAGCTACTGAGACTGTAACTGGATCAGTTATAGAGATCATATTTTCAGTAGATTGCGGAAGCAGAACAGGTCCTGATTATCAGTGCAGCCCCAACAGTGCCCATCAGTGCTTCCTATCAGTGCCAATCAGTGCCCATAAGTGCTGCAAATCAGTGCCAATTAGTGCCCGTCAGTGCTGCCAATCAGTGCCCATCAGTGCTACCAATCAGTGCCTCCTCATCAGTACTGCCTATCAGTGCCCATCAGTGCAGCCTATTAGTGCCCATCAGTGCCACTAGAGCCGCTAATCGCTAATATATGCTTACAAGAAACACTGAATAAAACAGCATGTGAGTAAAACCGTCTGTACGGCACAGCGTATGTCACTCTCATGCCTCCTAGATGGTATTGGATGTGATTTGACCCGGGAAGACACACACTGAGACTGACTGACAGGAGAGCTGCGTGGTCACGCAGCTCTCCTGTCAGTCAGTCTCAGTTTACTCACATGCTGTTTTATTCAGTGTTTCTTGTAAGCATATATTATTGTGTGTGTGGGTGTTTTCCCAAATAAAAAACAGTATTATGCTATGCTAGTCCCCTTCTCTTCTTGCATAATGCACTTTATGAACTGTCTTATGAACAAACCAGTTTAATCCAAGTATAAGGAGATAATAGGCTCTAGCGAATATGCCATTGCACTGTTTCTGGAGAAATCTTATGCCACGTACACACGAGCGGACTTTACGGCAGACTTTGTCGGGGGACTTTACGCCGGACTTTATGACGGACTTTCCGAATGAACGGACTTGCCTACACACAATCCACCAAAGTCCGTCGAATTCGTACGTGATGACGTACGACCGGACTAAAACAAGGAAGTTCATAGCCAGTAGCCAATAGCTGCCCTAGCGTGGCTTTTTGTCCATCGAACTAGCATACAGACGAGCAGACTTTTCAACCGGACTCGAGTTCAAAGGATAGATTTAAAACATGTTTCAAATCTAAGTCCATCCAACTTTTGAGCAAACAAAGTCCGCTTGAGCCCACACACGATCGAATTGTCCGCCGAAATCCCGTCCACCGGGCAAAGTCTGCCGTAAAGTCCGCTCGTGTGTACGCGGCATAAGGAATCTAAGGACTAAGGACACATGATCATCGAACAGTGTATGGTGATACAAGGCTCCTTTATCGTTTACCTGTGGTGAGTTTATTACCAACGGGGATTATCACTATTATCATTATGCACGAGGTGTCTTCTGGTGATGTTATTCAGATAAGCAGTCTTTAGCCTTGCCGCTGAGGGGATATGGAGCACTTTTTATATTATGAGAACTTTATATGTTTTTCCGCATACCAATTGACTATTTAGGTGTTTTTTAATGTCACCGTTCGCATGGAATACTCATAGTTATTCTGCAAGCACTGTTAGTGCTGGGATGATTATGTTTGATTTTTATCTTTGCATATTTTATTAATTGTTTGTTTACATAATAACTGCTATAGTGCATTAATTTGTTTCCAGTAGAGTGCTGGGATGAGTGATACCTAGTGTTTCTGATATTTTTTTGATTAAGCTATTACCTGTTGATTTGTATAGAGTGTTTAAAGTTTCGCCTGTGGTGTCAGGGGACAGGAAGGATTAGCCTGACACAAAGGGAGTCATCCCTCTGTTCTCCTCCTGCCTGGACTCATAGAGCTAACCTGAGTAGAGGTAACCAATCCAATTTAAAGTGTCATATTGTGCTGTGTTTGCCATTTAAGCGTCCCTCTGCTCTTGGGGACATTCCAGTGTTTGGAATCCCCTGAAATCAGCTTGAATATAGTATTGAGAGCTATATTGCCCTTAAATCTCAGTTATTGCTCTGTAGTTGATTACTCGAAAATATCTTTTTACTGTTCTTTTATTCTTCCACAGAAATATTAAAGTAAAGACAATTTCTGTGTTTTATCATAACGTGTGTGTTTTTCATTAGTCATTGCACTTACATTATTACCAGGTGTGCCAGAGGGGGCTGAGACTGTTATTGGGGTTGAGAGGTAGAGTAACGAACTGAACTAACTTAAGCAGCTCCTGGGGGGGTATTGCTACACGTGGGGGCTCGCCAGGATAATTCCACTACTCTACAATCAACTCCTCAAGTCAACATCCCTGCAAGCACCAGGATGGACCCTGCCACTGCGATCCAGTGGTGTGAGGGAGAAGGCGCCCACTCAGAGTCGAGCGTGGTGATCGAGCTCCCTGGGGACACCTGGACTGAAGAACAAATCAGCCAGACAGTAAAGACACTGTCCCCAGACAAGAAGGTGTGGTTGAATGATGTTAAGCCAGACCATGGGACCTCTCGCACCTACGCATTGCTAGAATGGAAGAAGGGAGTTCCTGATGGAAAGACTGCTTCCAACTGACTGCAGATATTAATGCTACACTAATTAATCCGGGTGAATCAAGCTCTATCCCAGAGAGCTCAGGATGCCGCCCGCCATACCCAGAGGCCACTACCTCAAAATCAGCTACAGTCTTTGAAGACTCCTCTTCCCTCCTAGTCACCGAGTTTGGGAAGCTAGTCATAGAGCTCCTTAAGAATCCAGCAGTGCCAACCAATTATGGGTATCGCAAACTACGGTTCTTCTCTGGAAAAGTCCCCACACCTACAGGAGAAGATGATTTTGATACTTCGATTTATCAAGCCATCCAAGCAGTCGAGGAGTGGGAAGTGACTGATGCAGTAAAGAGACAGAGGGTAGTTGAGAGTCTGAGGGCCCCGGCTTCTCATATCATTCAGAATCTAAAGCGGGATAAATTTAAATGCTCTGTTTCTGAGTGTCTAGAAGTGTCTAGAGTGTTTAAAGTTGGGCCTATGGTGTCAGGGGACAGGAAAGAGAAGCCTGACACAAAGGGATTCATTCCTCTGCTCTCCTCCTGCCTCGACTCATAGCGCTAACCTGAGTAGAGGTAACAATCCAATTTAAAGTGAAATATTGCAGTAAAGATAATTTCTATGTTTTATCATAACGTGTGTGTTTCTCATTGGTCATTGCACTTACATTATTGCCAGGTGTGCCAGAGGGGGCTGAGACTGTTATTGGGGTTGAGAGGCAGAGTAACAGACTGAACTAACTTAACCACTTCAGCCCCGGACCATTTGGCTGCCCAAAGACCAGAGCACTTTTTGCGATTTGGCACTGCATCGCTTTAACTGACAATCGCGCGGTCGTGTGACGTGGCTCCCAAACAAGATTGACGTCCTTTTTTTCCCACAAATAGAGCTTTCTTTTGGTGGTATTTGATCACCTCTGCGTTTTTTATTTTTTGCGTTATAAACAAAAAAAGAGCAACAATTTTGAAAAAAAGCAATATTTTTTACTTTTTGCTATAATAAATATCCCCCAAAAATATATGAAAAACTATTATTTTCCTCAGTTTAGGCTGATATGTATTTTTGGTAAAAAAAATTGCAATAAGGGTATATTGATTGGTTTGCGCAAAAGTTATAGCATCTACAAAATAGGGGATAGTTTTATGGCATTTTTATTATTTTTTTTTTTTTTTACTAGTAATGGCGGCGATCTGCGATTTTTATTGGGACTGCGACATTATGGCAGACACGTCGGACAATTTTATCACATTTTTGGGACCACTGTCATTTTTACAGTGATCAGTGCTATAAAATTGCATTGATTACTGTAAAAATGTCACTTGCAGTGAAGGGGTAAACCACTAGGGGGCAGTGAAGGGGTTAAGTGTGTCCTACTGTGTGTTCTAACTGAAGGGGGGATGGGACTGTGCAGGGGAGATGACAGATCATCTGTTCATACTCTGTATGAACTGATGATCTGTCTGTTCTCCCCTCAGAGAACCGGAAACTGTGTGTTTACACACACAGATCCCGGTTCTCTGTGTGCCCTGAGCGATCGCGGGAGCCCGGCACTCGCATCGGCTCCGTGGGGCGAGCAGGGGGCACACGCCTCCTAGTGGCCATCTAGGGTACTGACGTACCATGACGGCGATTCATGCAGCCGAGCCATGTTGCCGCAGTATAACTGCGGCGGCTGGTCGGCATGCGGTTAAGCAGCTCCTGCGGGGGTATCGCTACATATATAAGCATTAACTGTGATGTGAGCAATAATACTAGTCTAGAGTGCACTCTAGGAGAATGGCTAGAAGCAGTAGGTGGAGTTCTTTGTGTAGCAGCTGCATAGAAACATTCTTTAGTCCGAACTCTAGTGGCTGACATTTGGGCCTAATTGTACAGTTGGTGCATATTAGAATAGTCCTAGTTGAGCCTGCAGACAGTAATAGGACTACTAGATCACTGAATGGTCAGTTCTCAAAGGGCTCAGTCTCTCTCTCTCTCTCTTTTTTATCCTTGCTTTTTCAAATTATACATAGTACAACAAAGTAACACAAAAAAATTACCCCAATACAGCCTTTAAAATCCCATAACACAACTATTTTCAATTAATTTACCTGGGCGTTATTACCCCCGCCCCATCTCACCCCCCACCCCTAAAGCCCCAGTGCCCACCCTCCACCCCGGCACTTTACTTATATTAAGATGCACTTAGCTTAAGCCTAACAAATCATATTGTCCGGATGGTAAACCCTCACTATATGTATACTACCCTTAGTGCATTATTCCCTCATTCATAACTTCAAACCCTCTATAAAAATTCATATTGCATTACTCATTCCCTGGCACCATAAGTCCCATATCCTAGCAAACTTCTTATAGCTTCCCCTTCTAATATAAATTGTCCTTTCAGTTCTTACTACTGAGTTCATTGTTCTGAGCCATTCTTCGGGTGAAGGGGATAGAGCTGATAACCAGGCCTTCGCTATCAGTTTCCTCGCTTGATATAGGCATCTTACAATTGCTATGTCTATAGGCCCATACTCAATGTTCTGACTAATTAGCCCCAGCACTCAAGGCTTAGCCTCTTGTTCTAGTCTTATCCCAAACCTTGTTTCTATAATATTTAGGATCTCTGTCCAATACCTGACCAATTTCGTGCATCTCCACATTAAGTGTATAAGATCGCCTGTCCCTGAGCATCTAGGACATTTTTCGCCTGGTCTTCGACCAAATCCGTGCAGCCTCTTGGGGGTATAGTAGGCTCTGTGCACCAACAGGAGGTGCGAAGCCCACTGCGACGGAGAGAGAGGGACACCAGTGGCCCAAGCCCCAAAACTCTCTTCCACTGATCCTCCCCCAGCTCCCCCACATCAGCTTCCCATGCCTCCCTGGTGCGCGAGAGTGGTTGATCAGTTGATCATAAATTCCTGATATCAGGCCCTTAAGGTTAGTTACCCTTACCACCTTATTAAGCAGCAACGCACTGCACCATTCCAACGCCTTGGTCTTAAATTGTTTATCTAAAGCGTGCCTGAGTTGGAGGTAAAAATAGAATGTTTCTTTTGGCATTCCAAACTCCCGTCTCAGGTCCGCAAAAGACTTTAGAATATTACCTTCGAATAACTGGGCCAGCCTGGTTATGCCTAGCCTTTCCCGCCGCGTGTTTATTCATATAGACTGTAGTTCTTGCAGCTGCCCATTCTGCCATAATGGTGACAACTCCGTGAAGCCCCTATATCTCATCTCAGTCTTCACTAATTGCCAAATTTTGGTAACTAATTTGTATGTTGGGAGTGCACATCTTAAAGACCCCGCTTCCAGTGCCCCTGCTAAGGATTTGTGCGGCTTACCTGATAAAATAATTCTTACGTTAGAGTTCGCCTCTCCCTCACATTCACACCCACCCAGATGTTGCAGCTGGGCCGCCAAAAAATACCTATATGGATGCGGGACCGCTAATCCCCCCTCCCTGGTAGGGCGTTGCAGGGTTTGAAGGCTAATCCTGGCCTGACCCTTCCTCCATATCAACTCCCGGAAAAGGGCATTGATTTTTACAAACCAGTCCCTCCCAATCCAAACTGGCGAGTTATGTAGAATATACATTAATTGTGGCATCCAGATCATCTTAACCAGATGTACACGGCCTGCAACCGATAGGGGGAGTCGGCTCCAGATGTCTTTTTTCCTTTTGAATTTATCTAATAGTGGGGCTAAATTGTCCCTAATATAATGATTTGGGTTATTATCCAAGACTATACCCAAATATTTGAGCTTATCCACCACCCTAATGCAGGGAATCCCCTGCGGGAGAGAGCCTATAGTCGAGTCAATCGGAAGAAGCATAGATTTCTCCCAGTTGACTATCAACCCTGAGATCCTCCCAAATTCTTCCACCAACTGCATTGCCCTTACTAATGATGGCCCCATGTCCCCCAAAAATAACACAACGTCGTCAGCGTATAACGCTATTCTTTCCTCACCCCCTGTTCTTCTATAACCCTGCAGACCAGTTGCGTTTCTTACCACTTCCGCAAAAGGCTCCATTGCTAGGGTGAACAACAGGGGGGATAACGGGCACCCCTGCCTGGTTCCCCTCTCCAGGGAGATCCGTTCCGAATATACATTATTTATTTTTAATCTAGCACTGGGTTGATGGTATAATATTTTAAGCCAGTTTATAAATTGGGGGCCGAACCCATATCTTTCCATTACCCACCATAAATACCCCCATTCCAGAGTGTCAAAAGCCTTGGCAATATCCAAGGACAGGACAGCTCTGGAACCTGCATTTTCTACCGGCGTCTGGAGATTCAAATAGGTTCTTCTTATGTTTTTACTAATGGACCTGTTCTGTATAAATCCAGATTGATCCGGATGGATCAGAGAGGAGATACATTTGTTTAACCTGGTTGCCAGGACTTTAGCCAAAATCTTGACGTCAGTACCCAGCAACGAGATTGGTCTATATGATGATGTATCTAATTGGTCCTTCCCCTCTTTCTGAATTAATACAATTGAGGCTTCAGACTGTGACGATGGTAATCTACCGGTTGTAGCTGACCAGTTCAGTGTCTTCAGGAGTTCGGGAGCCAACACCTCCCCATACTGTTTATAAACTTCAGCGGGCAATCCATCGGGGCCTGGGGACTTCTGGTTCGGCATTTCCACTATTGCTCGCCGGAGTTCCTCCAGTGTTATTGGAGCATCCAGACTATTCATGTCTGCATCCAGCAATACTGGGAGCTTAATCCCTTCCAGAAACTTCACCATCTCACCCCGTTCTGGGCAGTCTCACGACTTATATAAATCGCTATAATATTCTGCAAATATTCCATTAATTACCAGAGGATCTGAAGAGATTTCTCCTTCATTTGTCTTAATCATAGGAACTGTTGAAGAGGGTGAATTAGTTCTGGCCAACAAGGCCAGCGTCCGACCTACTCTTTCCCCCTCCTCAAAGTTCCTCTGCCTCTGGAAAGCTTTCCTATTTTCTGCTCTTCTAATTTCTTCCGTTTTATACTATTGTTGCTTCATTACCCAGGTTTCTCGATTTTCCGGGGAAGGATCTAACACATACTTTCTTTCTGACTCCAGGACCTCCTCTCTAATAAGCTCTCCCTTTGCCCTTGTTTGCTTTTTTTTTTAAATTTGTTGAATTAATAACCCTCTAAGGAATGCTTTCAAGGCATCCCAGATCACACCCCCCAAGGCTGTCCCAGTATTATATTCAACAAATTCTTTTAGTCTTACGCTTATCTCATCTTTATTCCCTATTATTTCCAGCCACGTTGGATTTAATGACCACATTCTCTGGCCACTATTGTCCCGGGCAATTATTGTTACTATCAATGGCGAGTGATCAGATACCCCCCTTGGCCGGTATACAATTTTCCCAATAAAAGGTTGGGCTTCTTGGTTACCAATGGCCATATCGATACGGGAGAGAGTGTGGTGCGACCCCGAAAAGCAGGATTATTGCTGACTACTAGGGTTATGAGCTCTCCACAGGTCACACCACCCAACCTCCTCCAGAAACTGTGCCAGCCTGCCCTCCATCCCTCTACCTCCACCAGGCCCTGGTGGGAACCTATCAAGTCTGCTATCCAACACGACATTGAAGTCACCTACTATAATAACCGGTACCCCCTTTTTGTCCTCCAAATATCTCATTAACAAGAACAAAATCTCCATCTTAAAAGGGGGAGGGATATACAGATTTGCTATAACAAATGGCCTACCCTCAATTAGACAGTACAGAAAAATATAACAACCCAACCTATCAATACTGACATCCCTGCAGGAGAACATCAACCCCTTCCTGACCAATATACTCACTCCCCTTGAATAAGAGAAGTACACTGAGTGGTATTGTGTCTGGAATTTTTTATTTCTAATTAGTACTTTAGTCTCGTCAGTCAAGTGAGTCTCCTGCAGGCATATCAGCTCGGTAGCACAGGATTCCAATTCTAAAAATACGGCAGTTTTTTTAATAGGCTCACTCATCCCCCTAATGTTCCAAGAACTTAAACCAACTGTTTTAGGGTACATTCAGATATGTAACAACAAAAAACAGTACCAGGAATAAATGAACCGGCGTGCAATTAACCTCCTATTTAGGAAAAAAAGAAAAAAAAAATCAAGACCATAGAATAACGCTGTTCTAAACCAGCGCTGTTACACATAAAACTGCAAATAAAAACCCTCCAACCACTCTTTTGACAGCACCAAACTACCACATGTGCCCTTATTCCCATAGCCGTTTGGCCTTTTGCATCAAAACCACAATAACCCTTCTTACTACACACAGTGCAAATATTATGAGGAGAAGACGGGGAGAGTCTGGAGAGAAAATCCCCCCCCCCCTTCCCCACCACTATCTAGGATTTTTTTCCCCATTCCTTCTAGTTTTTGTGAAATTTAAGTGTTTGTGCTTCTTTTCTTTCGCCTTCCCAAACTTTATTAACAGTGCTCTATGATTTTTTACCATTTTAAATACTACTATAGTGCCCATTCCTTTAGGTGAACCCTTCTTCCCCCCCCCCATTGCCTAACTTGGCTTGCCCTAAGGGCATTACATGTGACCTTTCTATTTCCCACAACCCACTCCATCCACTCCCCTATCCCCCACTCTAAATATAACTCAATTATCCTATTTGTCAATGCCTTCTCCCCCTTCCCCCCCACCTCTCCCCCCATCCCATGTAACCCTCTCACCCCGAGGGCCACTAAGACCCCCATCACCAACCTTAACGTTACTCTCATCCTTCACTACGTCACTCCACCCCTCTCCCTCCCAGCCCCTACTGCTGCAAAAAAAAACAAAAAGGAACATTCTATGTATGAAAGATGTTTCTTTTACATGTATACTATTTCATCTCTATAAGTTCTTTCTGTTCTCTTCAAGCCAGTCAGTGACTCCTCTGACAGATTAAAAAAAAAAAAAAGAAGCCTCAATCCTCAGTCGCGCTGGGTATAATAGAGCGTATGGAATATTATAGTTCCATAAATTACGCTTAATGTCCAGAAAACCAGCTCTTCTCCTTTGCAAATCTGGGGAGTAAAGTAATCTGGGAATATTGATATTTTAGCACCATTGAAGAAAATATCCCCTTTTTCTCTGCATTTTTGCATTAAGTTCATCTTTTCTTTATAATTAAAAAAACGCATTATCAATGGTCTCGGGCGGTCTCCTGAATACTCTGCCCTGGTAGGCACTCTGTGGGCTCGCTCAATTGAAAAAAGATGAGAAAAGGACTCAGCCCCAAAACTCTCTTTCAGCCATTTTTCCATAAATTCTTCGGGGCGAGAGCCCTCACTTTTCTCAGGGAGACCCATCACCCTCACATTTTGTCTTCGTGACCTATTCTCCCATTCATCCATTTTAAGTTTGTTGGCATCTAGCTGGGCTTGCATTTTTTTAAAGTCCTGCCGCATTGGGAATACAATATCTTCCACTTGATTGATCCTTTCCTCCACCTCCTTAATTCTCTCCGCTGTTTTCTGAAAATCTTTCCTTATACTACAGAATTCTTCTTTTAGGACTCTTAACTCTTCGCACATCCCGCTTAGTGAGCTCCTGCAAGCATTTATTGCGCATAACACCTCTTTTAAAGTGGGTTCTTGTTCGCTAGCTATGATTGAGTCAGTAATAGTATCCACAGCTATTCCCGGGGGGTTCCCTCTCAGGGGTTTTTTTTATTCATTGATCTTGCGCTAGCCGGTGGAATATCAGCCCCTTTCCCAATATTCTTTCTGTCCCCCAGACCTCCCGCCGACACTTTCCCTGGGGGGCTGACCACTTTTAACTGGGGACTGCGAGGAGCCGTGTGCAAATTTTTCCAGCTTCGCTGCAGCTGCCAGTGCAGATGCACTTTGGCTCCCTTTTTCTTTTTCTTTCCCTGTTTGGGTGGTTTGTACGGGTATATTTTCCTGAGGGTGCTGCTGATCCTCCCCCTTCTTCCTAGTCATTATAGGATAGGTACTATAGGGCGCTATTTAGCAAACTTAGCCTGGACTGGGGCAGCAAAAAAAAAAAAAAAAATCAAGCAATCTCAGCTTAATTAAAGTGTCCAATCCTCCCAAAATCTGCGGCCGAAAGAGGATAAACCCCCAGACGTCTTACAGCAATAAATACAGTCACTATACCTAAGGTTAAAGTCCGCTTCTTTACCTTCCTCCAGGCTGTGATTTGCAGATTGCAGACTATGATTACCTCCAGACTCCCGGCCTCCTCACTACCAGACAGCGCCGAGGAGACAGCCAGCCCTGGGATCCTCCACACGGGTCCCCCGTTCCTCCGCTCGTCCCGCTCAGCTGGATTATCTGATACACACTCCTCCGTCCAGCACAGGCTGCCTTCCCTCAATCTCTCATACTCCCCCTCGAGCGTCTCACAGCTGACAGCCACAGCGGGCATGATCCGTCCGGTCTTCGGTCCACAGCACGGCAGCGCGGCAGCACAGCGGGAACTCTCACAACTTCTCTGCACGTCCCCACCTCCAGCCAGCTCACCGATCCCCCTCACACCAGCACCCAGCAAGGAACGTAGGTAGGGATGGTATAGACACCGGAGGGTCACGGCTCATCTAATAAGCTAAAAGAGCTGACAGGCATTACTGCAGCATCAGGGCTGGGATCAGGAGAGAGCACACACGCTCGACCGCTCACACCTGCATCCGGTCTCTCTCTCTCTCTCTAGCAGCAAATAGTTCATCCCCACAGCAACAGCTCACCAGTCCCAGCGATATTGCAGCTCACCAGTTCCAGTGATATTACAGCTCACCATCCAGTCACACACAGTGATTAGTCTACTCTCTGCTCTGCACCCAGGTGACTCTGTGTCAGAAACCATGAAATCAGAGAGAGACAGAAGTACAGTTAAATCACACTTGTTTAATAATAAAAGTAAATAGAACAAATGTAGCCAAAACATAGCCAGTGTTCAGGAACCGGAATGGATAGTCAGACAAGCCAAACGTCAGGGAGCCAGAGATGAGCGTAGTAAAACAGCAAGCAGGATCTGGAGCCAGAAGGGATGTCAGCCAAGCAAGTCTTTAACAGGAATGCAGGAGATAGTCTCTGTGATGTTGACCAAGGTGAAGGCAGAGATCCTCTGGACTGGACGGCTTAAGTAGGCAGGACTGATGAGCAGGATATCATCAGCAGCTGAGTAACTGTGGAGAGATAGGAGCTGACAATTAGCCGACAGCTGAGCAGCCAGCTCAGAGAAGGAAGGGCTGAACCCAGCCCTGACAGTACCCCCTCCTCAATGATCCCTCCCCCTCAGGGGACCACTAGGCTTAAGGGGAAAATGTCAATGGTAGTCACGGAGGAGGACAGGGGCATGTACCTCCGAGGATGAGACCCAAGAGTGTTCCTGTGGACAGTACCCTTTCCTATGCACCAGGTACTGTATGCACCCACGGAACCTACGGGAGTCAACAATGGACTGTACTTCATACTCCTCATGGTTCTCAACCTGGGAGTCAACAATGGACTGTACTTCATACTCCTCATGGTTCTCAACCTGTACAGGGTGAGAATGTGGCACCGTGGTGGTATAGCGGTTGCAGACCTAATGTTTTAATAAGGGGACATGAAATACATTCGAAATACTCATATTAGAAGATCTAATGCGTAAGCCACTGGATTAATCCTGCGAAGAATACGGAAAGGCCCAATAAACCGAGGTGCGAACTTCAGTGAGGGAACACGAATTCGGAGGTTGCAAGGTGACAGCCAGACCCTGTCCCCAACCTGGTAGGAAGACTTAGGCAGGCGTCTGCATTCAGCATGGAGTCTGTACCTATCATTAGCATGTCGCAAAGCCTCCTGGACTTGTGCCCAAGTGGAACGAAGACCACGGAGATGCTCCTCTAATGCAGGAACACTCTGAGTAACAAACGAGTTAGGCAATATGGCAGGTTGGAAACCACAGTTCGCCATAAACGGGGATAATCGGAAAGCAGAATTCAAGGCACTATTGTGAGCTATTATGGTCAGAAATATAGCAATGTAGGAATTGCTCCAAGGACTGATTGGCTTGTTCTGCGACCCCATTAGACTGCGGGTGATACAGAGAGGAAAAAGCAAGCTAAATTCCCAACTGTGCACAAAAGGCTCACCAGAACTGGGACACAAACTGACTACCCCTGTCCGAGACAATCACCTTGGGTAGCCCATGTAAGCGAAAGATCTCCCAAGCAAAAATGGAAGCCAGTTCCTTAGAAGTGGGCAACTTCTTAAGTGGAATACAATGAGACATTTTTGAGAACCGGTCAACCACCATAAGGATAACTGTGTTGCTCTGGGAGTTGGGTAACTCCACAATGAAATCCATAGACAGGTGGGTCCAGGGCCTCTCTCCATTGGGTAAGGGTTGTAGGAGGCCCACTGGAAGGTGTCGTGGAGTCTTACTCTGAGCACACACGGAACAGGCAGCTATGAAGGCAGTTACATCAGCACATAGACTAGGCCACCAGAATTGTTGGGAAATGGCCCAAAAGAGTTGATTCTTCCCAGGGTGGCCAGCAGCCTTGGGAGAATGGTAAGTCTGGAGCACGGCAGTACGGAGACTCTCTGGGACAAAGCATCGGTCACAAGGTTTCTCAGGAGGAGCATGGACCTGAGCAGCAAGAATTTTGTCACCCAAAGAAGAAGTGAGACTGGTGCGAACTGTAGCCAGAATACAATCAGGAGGAATCACAGGAACCGGAACCGACTCCAACTTGGAAAGGGAGGAAAATTGTCATGACAAGGCGTCAGCCCTTACATTCTTAGAACCGGGTAAGAATGAGACAAAGTAATTGAAACTTGACAAGAAAAGAGCCCATCGTGCACTTCTGGGAGAGAAGCGTTTAGCCTCAGACAAGAATGTGAGATTCTTATGGTCAGTAAGAATGAGAATCGGCACAGTGGTACCTTCGAGGAGATATCTCCATTCTTTCAGGGCTAAAATGATCGCCAACAGCTCTCTGTCACCAATCTCGTAATTGCACTCCGCAGTTGACAATTTCTTGGAAAAGTAACCACAAGGATGCATAGCGCTCTCAGGAGGTAGGATGTTGAGATAGAAGGGTGCCAACACCAGTCTCAGAAGCATCAACCTCAAAGATAAAAGGTAACGCAGGATCAGGATGTGCCAACACAGGAGCATAGACAAAGGCAGCCTTGAGACTCTCAAAGGCCTAAATGGACTCTGGAGACTAACTCTGGGTTACCGTCCTTTCTGGTCATATCAGTCAGGGGCTTGACCAGAGATGAGAAGTTACGAATAAACTTCCGATAATAGTTGGCAAAGCCCAGTAAACGCTGCAGAGGATGTAAACCCATGGGTCGGGGCCACTGTAGGACTGCAGAAAGTTTCCCTGGGTCCATCGAAGAACCAGCAGTGGAAATGACATAGCCCAGGAATTTAACCTGTTCACGATGGAACTCGCACTTCTCCAATTTACAGTAGAGATTGTTCTCTTTTAGTTTCTGAAGCACACAACAGACATCTGTGTGGTGGCTCTCCAGGGACTTGGAAAATATGAGGATATCATCGAGATAAACCACCACACATAACTGCAACAATCTCGGAGGACATCGTTAATAAATTCCTGGAAAACTGCTGGGGTGTTACAAAGGCCAAAAGGCATTACGAGGTACTCATAATGGCCTGTTCTGGTATGAAACGCATTTTTTCCACACGTCGCCCTCCTTAATCCTCGCGAGATTGAATGCCCCTCTCAAATCAAGCTTTGTGAAAACCATTGCTGCCTTGAGGCGGTCAAATAACTCCGTAATCAATGGAATTGAATAGCCGTTCTTAATCGTGAAACGATTGAGACCCCTATAATCAATACAAGGCCCCAGTTCACCACTCTTCTTCTTCACGAAAAAGAAACCAGCACCAGCAGGAGACGAGGATTTGTGGATGAAACCTCGAGAAAGTGCGTCTGCAACATACTCCTCCATGGCCTTATCCTCCAAGACCGACAAAGGATAAACCCGGCCACGAGGGGGTATGGCACCAGGTTGAAGGTCAATTGTGCAATCATATGACCGGTGTGGAGGCAAAGTACCTGCTTGACCTTTGTCAAAGACATTGCTAAAATCGCGGTACTCCTCCGGCAGGGAAGAGAGTGAAGAGGTGCACAGGACCTTGGCTACCTTCTGGAAGCATGTCTTACTGCATTGTAGCAACCAGGAGAGGACCTCAGCACAGAGCCAATCAAAAGATGGGTTGTGCCTTTGTAACCAAGGATAACCAATAACCAGAGGAAATAACTTGGAATTGGATTATCTCATGATGAAGAGCCCCTACGGCCATAGACAACGCGACCGTCTCATGAGTCACATGGGCAGGCTGTAGGGGTCTCCCGTCAAGAGCTTCAATGGCAAGTAGAGTGTCATACAGCTGTAGAGGAATAGAATGCTTCGATACAAAGGCAGCATCAATGAACAAGCCTGCAGCCCCAGAGTCGATTACAGCCTGTATCTCAACAGACGACTCAGCCCAAGAAAGGGTGACCAAAACCAGGGGCTTATCCTTCTGGATAACTAGGGACAAAACAACGCCACCTAAGGTCTGTCCGTGACAGGACCTCAAGGTTCGAGTGTCCCCTGGACAGGTAGGACAAGACTTCAAAAAGTGACCTGCCTGGCCACAATAAAGGCAAATCTCTCCCTCCTCCTAAAGGTTCTCTCATCCGCAGAGAGACATGTGAAGCCCAAGTGCGTAGGTTCAGCTTCACTGACTGACTCAGCACCAGGAGGCATGGGAGGTGAGGGAGGCATGGGTGGGACTGCACAGCTAAGAGGCAAACGTACAGGAGGCTTCCTCAAGCGCTCCTTAAAAGAGAGTCTTTCTCTGAGTCTGGAGTCAAAGAGGATGGCAAACGTGATCAACTTCTCCAGCTCAGTGGGTATATCTAGGGCTGCTATCTCATCCTTGATGGAATCCGAGAGACCATGAGAAAAAGCAGGCACGAGGGCCTCATTGTTACAAGCAACCTCTGCTGCCAGAGTACAGAATTCAATGGTGTAGTCGGCAAAAGTTTTCGTACTCTGTTTGATGGACATGAGGCACTTGGCAGCAGAAACGGAGCGTGCGGGAATGTCAAATACCCTTTTAAAGAAGGCCAAAAACTCAGGCTAACTCAAGACAACAGGTTTTTGCATCTCCCATAGAGGGTTTGCCCAGGCCAAGGCTCCCTCAGAAAGCAAAGATATCATGAAACCTACTTTGCTTCTGTCCTAGGGGAAACGCTTGGGGCAGCATCTCAAAGTATATCTCAACCTGGTTGAGAAACCCTCTGCATTAGACTGGATCGCCCCCAAATCGTTGGGGAAATGGAGCGGAACCAGACATACCTCTTATAGAAGTAATTCTCGAGGTGGGTGCATGCACAGAGACTGGAGCAGCATCAGGGACGGCCTGCAACACAGGTTGTACCGGAGCAGCCACAGTGGAAGATTCTAGGTGAGCCATGTGACTCAAGAGCTTTCGTAACGCCATGGCAAACTGATCCATGCGGTGATCTTGCTCATCCAATCTTGAAAAAATATTACCAACAAGTGGATTGACTGTATCTTCTGAATTCATGGCCTTAGCCTATTGTCAGAAACCATGAAATCAGACCGAGACAGAAGTACAGTTAAATTACACTTCTTTAATAATAAAAGTGAATAGAACAAACATAGTCAAAACATAGCCAGAGTTCAGGAACCGGAACGGATAGTCAGACAAGCCAAACGTTAGGGAGGCAGAGATGAGCGTAGTAAAACAGCAAGCAGGATCTGGAGCCAGAAGGGATGTCAGCAAAGCAAGTCTTTAACAGGAATGCAGGAGATGGTCTCTGTGATGTTGACCTAGTCAAAGGCAGAGATCCTCTGGACTGGATGACTTAAGAAGGCAGGACTGACGAGCAGGATATCATCAACAGCTGAGTAACTGTGGATAGATAGGAGCTGGCAATTAGTCGACAGCTGAGCGGCCAGCTCAGAGAAGGAAGGGCTGAGCCCAGCCCTGACACTCTGTCTAAGCACTCCGGATCCCACTCAGGCCTCCAATATGCAGCAGTTATGGTGCACACTGGACATTGTTCGATTTCAAATTCAAATATTCTCTTCACCAGGTGCTGGCAGTGAGGAGGAGGAAATGAGCCTTGTTTTTTCAGCCACTTGCCTGTATTCCCAGTCCAGAGACTCCTCCAGCCAGTCACCTGTACACTGGGCTCTGGGATCCCACCAGCCCTCTGGTGGACTACCATATCACGATTTATCTCACTACCCCCTTTCCCTTGACCTAACAGAGCTCACCCATCTTGGCTAGGAAACAAAGGGGGATGAGCCCCAGAGACATTTATGAATCTCTACTGTGCAGGCACGGCCAGGGAGAGAGAACTTGTGGCTCTACAAGTCAATTGAACAAACAAAGCAGTGTTTCCTGTAGCTGGTTCTTCCATAGGAGCTCCATGCTTTTGGGCTCCTGCCACTTGTCCAGACTAACAGTGGAGGACTGTACAACTGGCTGCAGATCATGCGCCCAGGCACCTCTGCTTCACAGATGCAGTCTTTTTAAACTTTCGAGGGTGGGAAATAGGGAAATGTACAGTCTTTGGGGATGTTCAGGTGCCCAAGGGAATGAGAGAAGATTATGGGAAAAAGAGTTAAAGGAGCCTGCACCATTCATGAAGGGTTTACATCCACTTCAAGGGATCTGCCAGTGCCTACAAGTCCCACGAAAACCTCTCCCCTGCACTTTATAATTATCAGCAGCATTTTCTAAGCTTTCCCTATCACAGCTAAAACACATGTAAGGGGACTGACTTAGCCAAAAGCTCCCTTATTAGCAGTTCTAAGCCAGCTGCTTAAGTTTAAATGCCAGACAGTGAATTATGATTACTAATTTTGTATTAGTTCAGTGGGTCACTGAACCTCAAACAGAAACCTCAAACAGGCAGTGTATGCCTTGAATCCATGGTACACCTGAACCCAAACCTCATTGTCACAGAGATTTATTTATTCATCACTGGATACATCATTACATGGACAGTGTTTACTTATTTTTAATTATTTTTTTAACAGAGCACTACATTTACAAACAATTTATTTTAGTTTTATGCTATATGAATTGTGTTTCACTGCATTTAGCACTATTTTAAGGTTTTTGGTACTGTGCCTGTTTTATGTTTCAAAATTTTTTATGGTCTTTTAGCATAGCAGTTGGTACATTGTTCAGGTATAACAAGTTATAACAAGGTTAGAACAGCATTTATACTAGGCTTGTGCAATTTGTTTCGTAACGAATGGAAATTCGGCCAAATTTTGCACCTTTCGGACATTCAAATGCATCCGTATGTCCAAATAAAAAAATAACGAATTTCAACGAATACGAAAGAAATTATAGCGGATATAACGAATGAATTTAACATGATTCGGTAATTCGTTAAAGGTCTACTCAAAGTAAATCTTACAGTCCAATCAGCTGATTAATGTAGTGCTGGAGGTTGGATTACTGGCAAAGTGCATTCCTGAGAACTGAGTGAGAAGGAAGTTGTATTGTATTTGAGCAGAGGAGAAGAGATATTGTCATTGTGTGTGTTAAAAGATTCAATAAACAAACGACTTTCCAAACTACGAATCATTATCACGAATATGGGGGTCATTTACTATAGCGCCAAAAAATTATCCTGCAGTACCAAAAAATAACTCTCAAAAAAGGCCAGAAAGACTTCAACTCTCAGAAAGTCAGCGCTAATGTAAATGGAAAGCAGCGCTATTGCTGGCAATAATGCCTGTCAGATCACATATGCTGGAATAGTGGAAGTCAATGGGGCTCGAACCTGCAAAATACAAAGTTCTCACTGAAGGTTTATATGCAAGTTCTTTGCCATAAAAAGTGTTTGGAGACCCGGTCCTGCCCCAGGGAACATGTATCAATACAAAAAATTTTTTTTTAAACAGACGTTTTTTCGGGAGCAGTGATTTTAATAATGCTTAGAGTGAAACAATAAAAGTGTAATATTCCTTTAAATTTTGTACCTGGGGGGGGTGTCTATAGTATGCCTGTAAAGGGGCGCATGTTTCCCGTGTTTAGAACAGTCCGAGAGCAAAATGACATTTCAAAGGAAAAAAAAAGTCATTTAAAACTACGCGCGGCTATTAATGAATTGCTGGTCCCACAATACACATAAAAGTTCATTAATAAAAACAGCACGGGAATTCCCCACAGGGGAACCCCGAACCAAATAAAAAAAAAAAATGGCGTGGGGGTCCCCCTTAATTCCATACCAGGCCCTTCAGGTCTGGTATGGATATTAAGGGGAACCCCGGCCAAAAAATTTTTAAAAAATGGCGTGGGGTCACCCTCAAAATCTATACCAGACCCTTTAGGTCTGGTATGGATTTTAAGGGGAACCCGAGGCCAAAATTTAAAAAAAATGGCGTGGGGTCCCAAATCCATACCAGACCCTTACCCGAGTACGCAACCTGGCAGGCCGCAGAAAAAGAGAGGGGGACGAGAGAGCGCCCCCCCTCCTGAACCGTACCAGGCCACATGCCCTCAACATTGGGAGGTGCTTTGGGGGGGCTACCCCAAAGCACCTTGTCCCCATGTTGATGGAGACAAGGGCCTCATCCCCATAACCCTTGCCCAGTGGTTGTGGGGGTCTGCGGGCGGGGGGCTTATCGGAATCTGGAAGCCCCCTTTAACAAGGGGACCCCAGATCCCGACCCCCCCCCGTGTGAAATGGTAAGGGGGTACAAAAATCCCCCTACCATTTCACAAAAAAAGTGTAAAAAATGTTAAAAATGACAAGAGACAGTTTTTTACAATTCCTTTATTTAAATGCTTCTTCTTTCTTCTATCTTCCTTAGGTTTCTTCCTCCATCTTCTTCTTCTTCTGATTCTTCTGGTTCTTCCTCCGGTGTTCTCGTCTGGCATCTTCCTCCGCGGTGTCTTCTTCCTTCTTTTCCTCGGGCCGCTCCGCATCCACCATAATAGGAGGCTCTTGCTGTGTGACGCTTCTCGTCTTCTGACGGTTCTTAAATAATGGAGGGCGGGGCCACACGGTGACCCCGCCCCCCTCTGACACACAGGGAGTTGACAGGGACTTCCCTGTGGCATTCCCCGTGATGTCAGAGAAGGGCGGGGTCACCGGGTGGCCCCGCCCTCCGTTATTTAAGAACCATCAGAAGACGAGAAGCGTCACACAGTGGGAGCCTCCCATCATGGATGCGGAGCGGCCCGAGGAGAAAAAGGGAAGAAGACGCCGCGGAGGAAGATGCCGGACGAGAACACCAGAGGAAGAACCAGAAGAACCAGAAGAAGAAGAAGGGGATGGAGGAAGAAACCCAAGGAAGATAGAAGATAGAATGAAGAAGATAATCCCCCCGCCCGCAGACCCCCACAACCACCGGGCAAGGGTTGTGGGTATGAGGCCCTTGTCTACCCCAAAGCACCCTCCCAATGTTGGGGGCATGTGGCCAGGTACGGTTCAGGAGGGGGGGCACTCTCTCATCCCCCCTCTTTTCCTGCAGCCTGCCAGGTTGCGTGTTGGTTAAGAGTCTGGTATGGATTTTTGGGGGGACCCCACGCCATTTTTTAAAAAATTTTGTCGCGGGGTTCCCCTACACCATTTTTTTTTTTTGGCTGGGGTTCCCCTTAATATCCATACCAGACCTGAAGGGCCTGGTATGGAATTTGGGGGGACCCCCATGCATTTTTTTTTTAATTTTGGTTTGGGGTTCCCCTTAATATTCATACCAGACCCAAAGGGCCTGGTAATGGACTGTGGGGGAATCCCGGGCCGTTTTTATCAATTAACTTTTATGTGTATTGTCGGGACCGACAATTCATTAATAGCCAGTGTCTTGCCAAGAAAGTTCCCCCGGCTGGTAAGGACCCCCCTGTACTGCGCATGCGCTGCGCTTGCACAGTACAAACGACTGCGGAGCCGCCTAAAGTCTCTGAAGTTGAACAGCTGATTGTCAGCTCTACACGGCGCCTGCGCACTACATTCTGCCTTGAGTCCAGGTTCAAGCCCCACCATCCAAGTGGACATAGAGTTAGACTAAAAATATGCCGAACAAAGCGAGGTCGTGCCCAAAGCGTGGTGAGCGAAGTGAGCCCGCGAGGGGCCCTGTTACAGGCGCCCTGTACAGCTGACTCACAGGTGTTTAGCTTCAGCTATTTTCGGCAACTCGTACTGCGCAAGCGCTGCACCTACGCAGTACAGGGGAGTCCTTATCCACCGGTGGGAACTTTCTCGTCAGAACACCGGTACTAGCACCAGCACTTTTAAATGACTTTTTTCTTCCTTTAGAAATGTAATTTTGCTGTCAGACTGTTCTAAACACTGGGAAAATGTGCCACTTTACAGGCATACTAAAGACACCCCCCAGGTATGAAATTTAAAGGAATATGGGGGGCGTGGCCTGGACATGGCTGAGTGAGGCTGCTTTTTCTTTGAGCTCCCGGCCTCGTCCTAAACAACCCGGCTAATTACACCCTGTAAGTGGCATGCAATCAACCAAAAGGCACAGAACGAGAGCAACAACACGGGGGACACCCATCGGCAGAAGCCCAGGAGAAATCCGCTGCTATTTCAAGCAGTTACAGGGACCGTTTCCAGGAGCCACAGTAGCGGCGCCACGAGGCCTCCCACGTGGGGAAAAGCAGAAGGCCTCAAAACAGAGCGGAGCTCATAACTCTTCCAGTTCCCGGGCTACACCTGAACACTCCTTGGATACAATCAGAGGATCGCATTGGGACATGATGGCATCCCCACAACCACCCAAACCCATCATGATAGACCAAGACATCCGAAACCTGCTGCAGGCTCTCCCCACCAGGATGGACATTGAGGCCCTCATCCTCAAACTAGAGGAAACCCACTGACGCGACATACAGGAGGTAAGGGGAGAAGTCTCTACCCTAGCAGACCGTATGACAACAGGGGAAGCCTTGGTATCCTCTTTAGAGGGCAGAGTATCAGCGTTGGAGCAAGCCAGAGACCAGCAACGTGATTCCGCCATAGCCTTACAGCTCCACCTGGAGGATATTGAGGACCGGAGCCGTAGGAACAACTTGCGGCTCCGGGGGATCCCAGAGGGATCTCGGAGAGCCTCCGGGAGACGATAAGAGAGTTCTTCCGCACCGTGTTAGAAGACCCTGAACTTAAAATAGAACTGGATAGAGTTCACAGGGCTCTTGGCCCTAGGTCTGAAGACCCGTGATGTAGTGTGCAGACTACACCGTTATACCCAGAAGGAAAGCATTCTCCGCCGGGCCTGGGAACACGGAGATGTGGAAGTGGGGGGTATGCAGACCAAAATACTGCCGGACTTATCAAGAGCAACTTTGTGATGTAGAGCCCTCCTCTGCCCCCTCCTTGATCTTGCAAAACAGAAAGGCCTAACGTACCATTGGGGATACCCACTGTCAGTGATGTTCCGCAAGGACACAGGCATCTTTTCCCTTCAGCGAACCGTGGATCTCCCAGCTCTCTTCCAATTCATGGACGCGGAACCAATTCAAGTACCGGACTGGCTCCAGCTCCTCCCACGCCCAACTGGAAGATCAGGTCCCCTCATGTTCCGCGACCCCCTGCCACCACGCCAACCGAGAAACAGGAGACACCGGACAGCCTCGGAAGGAGAACCACGTGAGTAGGCCAGCGGCCATTCACTCATCCCTGTCCAGCTCCACCTGCTAAGGCCAATGTGAGTAGCTCCCAGTCCCTGCACACAAGGCAATAACTTCTGGATACTTACCCCCATTTTTAGTGGGGAGATCAGACAAGTGACAGTACCCCTGTTGCCCCCCCCCCCCCGCCCCCCCTCTTCTCCCTACCATACACGCAAGACCGGCGATGGCCAGGGTATAGGCCTACATGGCACGCTGAGTACAATAGCTGACTCCACTACTTAATGCCTACTTTTGGCTGCTACAACCTCGCATCTGTGCTAAGGCAGGACTCTATGGGGCTTTTCTACTGAACTTTCCCTTTTTATCACAAGTACAGCCCTACCTAAGGATCTTTGGGTCAATTCCTTTTCAACCCTTAGAGGCCTTTATTGACGAAGTGGTCGCTGGAGACTGTGCAATGAAGGGCCATCAGGGGAGTAGCCTTCACGGGACTCATGCAGCCATGCTTTCAATACAAAAAGGAGCCGCCGGTAGGAACACAGCTCTGCATATTCATGGAAGGGAAACAGCGAGCAGTGGATCGACCTCGTTCCAGATAAGCTACCCCTTTTTGCTTTGTATTGATGTAGTAGATACAGTCACTTACACATTAAATCTAACTGCTGCTGTATGCGATGGGAGGGGGAGGGGGATACCCTAACTGTTTAGCACCTGCTTTAAGTGCAGTGACAGAGGTGGGACATTTAAACGCCTCCCAGTATGTTACATACTGCTCACAAATTTGGTGCCTTATCCTGCACACTGGAACACTACTACTCATAAGGCTACCCGCATCTTACTTCACTTTGCTTGGACAATCCGTAAGGCTGGATGGGGATGGGATTGTTACTCAAACCATTTCACTTTTTGAGATTTTTTTTATGAAACCGTTTTGTTTCCGGTAAGGTTGGCTCCATTTTTCTTTTTGCCTTTGCCTGTTTGTTAGCTTATACCACTAATGCATATGATAGCTCATAGTCCACTAGCCTGCTTTATTTTCAGTGGTACACCGCCATCACACACAAAAATCATAAATAGCCAAAGGTGGATGGAGGGGTACGGGAGCTCGCTTCCCGGCACTGTCTATCCACTGTCCCACATAGGACTGCGCTCCATTCCCAGCTTTTTTCCTGGGGAACGTAATAGCCGGTTTGGCTACTTTAGTTTTTCTACTAAGCTGCACATCCTAGTGACAGCTTCCTAACTTTTTCCTAAACTCTTAATTGGGTCTATCCACCCTCATCTACTGACTCTACCCCTCCTAACCTCCAGTCCTCCCCGCTTTCCCTCCCACCCTCTCCCCCCCCACATCCCTTTACCCTCAACACCCTTACTCGCGAACATGGTTATCCTAAACATAGTATCTCTAAATGTAAAAGGCCTAAACACACCTGAGAAGAGACGTATGCTGCTCCATGACATGCGCCACATGGGAGCTGACATCGTCCTTTAGCAGGAAACACACTTTAGGGAAGGTTCCCTACCGACACTTCAGAACAGATTTTACCCAGTAGTATACCATTCAAGGTACACGGAAGCTAAATCCAGAGGGGTCTCCATTCTAATCTCAGCTAAAATTCCTTGGTCACTGATAGATGTAAAATATGACAGGGAAGGTAGATTCCTCTTCCTAATGGGGCAGATAGGAGACGTAAGAGTGACTTTAGCTAACATATATGCCCCCAACACACACCAAGACACATTCCTCAAATGCCATTTAGATCTACTTGTGCAATTCTCTGACGGACAACTGATCCTGGGCGGAGACCTTAACGTCCCCCTTACACCATCAGAAGACACTTCCACTGGAACGTCTTCTACCTCGCGAGACATGCGTAAACGTATCGGTTCAACACTACATTCCATGCAACTGATAGATGCTTGGCGTCTTTTATATCCGGGTGAAAAGGACTATACCTTCTTTTCTAAACCACACCAGACGTACTCTCGTATCGACTACTTCCTGATCCCTCACAGACATCTACAAGCGATCAAAGAAACCACAATAAGATCAATCACGTGGTCAGACCACGCTCCGATAACACTGCGTTACGCTATCTCGGACACCCCGTCGACACAGAGACCACCATGGAGACTGAATGAGAGCCTGCTTAAAGACCCTGACGTTCTAGCAGAGGTTAAGGAAATAGGTCACTACTTTACTTCTAATAGCACCCCTGACTGCGACACCAAATTGATATGGGAAGCACACAAAGCCGTTATTAGGGGGATACTCATCAAACATGGCTCACGACTTAAACAACAAAGGACTGCACAGCTGAATACACTACTAAAAAAACTAGGAACATTAGAAGCAAATCACAGACACCCATCAAACAACTAGAAATAGAACTTGACTTAGTTTGTATGCAGGTTACTGACCTCTTACGCTTCAAAGCAAAAGCGGCACTACAGATTAGCCGAAGGAAAATCTATGAATCCGGTAACAAATGCGGGAGGCTACTGGCCCAATCGCTCCGAGAGCAAAGACTAGCGTCATACATACCTCACATCATGTCCCCCACGGGACGGAAGGTTTCCCTACCCCTGCATATTGTGCAGGAGTTCAGCTCCTTCTACGCCTCTTTATACAACTTAAACGAGACACAAAACACCCCAGAAGCGACTGCAGACTATATATCGTCATCCCTTATGCCGTCCCTCCCAGATGAAGCAAAATCACTTTTAGATGACCCCATTACCTTGCCCGAACTACAACTTGCATTAAGTAATACCAAGCCGGGTAAAGCTCCAGGTCCGGATGGACTTACTATCTCCTATTACAAGACTCTACTACCTTTCCTAGGCCAACACCTGGTCAAACTTTATAATGATTTCGGTGCTGGGGGAAAGCTTCATAGATCCACATTACAAGCACAAATCTCAGTTATACCAAAAGAGGGCAAAGACCCAGGTCAATGCGGGTCCTACCGCCCAATTTCTCTATTGAACACGGATCTCAAACTCTTCACAAAGATCATATCCTCCAGACTACAACACCACCTCACTTCCCTCGTACACCTAGATCAAGTCGGCTTCGTCCCAACCAGGGAAGCTAGGGACAATACGATTAAGGTCCTCAACCTATTACATGTAGCTAACAGCACCAAGACTCCATGCGTCTTTCTTGGGACAGACGCTGAAAAAGCGTTCGACCGGGTTAGCTGGAAGTTCATGTTCGCAACGCTGAAACACATAGGACTAGGAGATAAAATGTTGAACTGGATAACCGCAGTCTATTCAGACCCAACGGCCAAAGTTAGAGCTAATGGGGTAATCTCAGAGGCCTTCCCAATCACTAACGGGACCCGTCAAGGATGCCCACTTTCGCCGTTGCTCTTCGCGTTGTCCCTAGAGCCCTTCTTGTGCCACATTAGGTTGAACCCAGACATCACCGGGGTAGAAGTTAACAAGGAACAATTTAAAGTCTCCGCATATGCTGATGACCTGATGTTTTCCCTCACAAACCCAACCATATCTCTCCCAACCTTGTGAAAGAATTCCACACATATGGTCAACTTGCTAATCTGAAAATTAACTTTAGCAAATCAGTAGCGATGGGTCTGGGAATCCCTCAACCACAACTAACACATCTTCAAACTAGTTTCCACTTAAAATGGACCACCGCAGCCCTGAAGTACTTGGGTACACACATACCGCCGACATTCTCCCAACTATTCAAGCTTAACTTCCCTCCCCTCTTAAAAAATGTCCAAAAATTGCTAGATAATTGGACCAGCGGTCTGCACTCTTGGTTTGGTCGCTGCAACATTCTTAAAATGCCCAAGTTTCTTTACCTCCTGCAGACCATCCCTATACATATACCTGCGGTCTACTTTAACCAAATACGTGCAGCTTTCATAAAATTCCTCTGGGCAGGGAAAAAAACGCGCCTACATCGGAAGACTCTCTCACTGCCCAAACTCCAGAACTGCCAGAACTCTGCACCTACTATAGAGCGACCCACTTAAGTAGGCTTATAGACTGGTGCCAGCATACAAACACCAAATTATGGACGCAACTTGAACAAGCACAGAGCGTGATTCCCCTACACAGAGCCCCATGGTGCTACACCGCCCTTTCATCAGATCTCAAACGCCACCTGTTAATAGGTAACACGGTTAAGGTCTGTGCACAACTGGTTTGCTCTTCCCCCCTCTTTTCCCGTGACCCACCCCTTCGTCCCATACTGGGTAATCCTCTATTTGAACCAGGCCTGCGTGATGGGAGGTTTCAGGGGTTGAGGGAGGAGGGATTGTACCAAGCCTCACATTTCAGCGCTATGGGTAGATGGAAAACGATCACAGAACTATTAGACCCAGAGGGACAGTTTCGACTGGATATTCTGAGAGCGTCGCAGCTCCACCACTTCCTACATAGTATGCCACCACCCAATGACACCAAACAGGCCCTCACGCCACTGGAAGAACTATGCACGGGGACAGAGACCTTGCTACACTCACTCTCACTAGCATATAGTATGTTAATCGTACCACCGCGGGAATGTCAACTGCAGAGCCTTACCAAGTGGGAAAGGGAACTAAATTGCCACTTTACAACCAGCAAAACACAGCACATCCTGAAATTTACACACAAATCCTCCTTGTGCACCAAGATTCAGGAGACAAACTACAAAATCCTCACACACTGGTACAGAACTCCAGCGCTACTCAACACGATTTTCCCTTCGGCGTCCGATGTTTGCTGCAGAAGCCAAAGGGAAAAGGGCACACTCCTCCATATTTTCTGGTCCTGTTCCCGGATCCAGAACTTCTGGAGAGAAGTCCGCTGGATAGCCCAAAAATTCACAGACCGCAACATTCCGGACGACCCGACATATTTCCTTCTACATGCTACTGACACCCCTGCACGGATTTACAAGAAATCAGTCATACGCCACTTATTGGATGCAGCAAAGGCTTGCATCCCACTCTACTGTAAATCCCCTCACACACCGACCATAGCCTTTTGGCTCAAAAAAGTTCAAGAAATCAACCAGATGGAAGACTTAATCCTCACAAGCCAAAACAGACAAGAAACGTACTCCAAAACTTGGCAACTATGGAATATCTTCAAATATTCAGAAGAAGGGCAGGCCCTCCGAGGTCAGTGAACATCACTCTGTAACATGTAATTAGGAATAGCATATGACAGGCGAAAGCTATCATATACGTTCGTGAATTACTACCCCAACCTCCACCCCCCCTCCTTGTGCTTCCCCCTTTCTACCCTAAACCACCCTTTCTCTTTCTACTCTGTATGGGCTCTACCCACTATTAACCTGTTCTTCCCCCTGTCATTCTTTAAAAAAAAAAAAAACAGGGAACTGCTCACCAAGGGAACATGACACCCTGACATACCATAATCAAAACACAAGGTACACAGACAGATAGATGACCAGAGGAAAGCCTGTTAGGAATCTGGCTATACGTAATTAAACCAACAAGACAACCAACACTGCAATATCCCTCCCTGACACACACGTCTATGGGAAAGGGATGCTTCTTGTTTCACTTATGCCATTGTATTGCAATTAATATATTTGAACCTTTGACTTTATCAATGTTAAACGTGACCATGCTATTGTTGTATGTCCCGGTGAACCGGTTTTCTGATATAAATAAAACATTTAAAAAAAAAAAGAAATTTAAAGGAATATTACACTTTTATTATTTCACTTTAAGCATTATTAAAATCACTGCTCCTGAAAAAACAGCTATTTTTAAAACTTTTTTGCCATTGATACATGTCCCCTGGGGCAGGACCTGGGTCCCCAAACACTTTTTATGACAATAACTTGAATATTAACCTTTAAAATTAGCACTTTTGATTATTCATGTTCGTGTCCCATAGACTTTAACGGTGTTTGCACAAATTTTTTGTCTGTTCGCATGTTCTGCTGCGAACTGAACAGGGGGGATGTTCGGCCCATCCCTAGTTATCATTGAGAATCATGGGGTACAACTTGTCAAGCAACTCGGAGGTCCAAAGTCGCTCAACTGTGAAACAAGTCATATTTATTTTAATAGAAAGGAGCTCTCATTTATACTTGCATTTACATCAGCAGAACAAATGCAGGAAGTGATGTGTGCACATGGGCCAGAAGCAAATGTGTGGGGATGCCAAACAAATCGATGAACCCCACCCACACCAAATCTAACTACCACATCCACCCCCACATTGATTAAGCACAAGTACATATCATACCCTTATCCGGAAAATGAGCAGCACCTCCTCTTTGCTAAAGAGGGACCTCGCCATGTCCACCTAGATAGAGATCCTGACCAGCACAGGAACTTCCAGGTGATTACAATGACTTATTTCTGGGTTAGAATGCGAAACCACACTCCTGATTGCTGCTGAGAATATTTGATCGCAACCACTATTAGAACTGAATTTTTTTTGTTTATTTGCAGATATGCAAATTTGTATTTCTACTTATGATATTTAAAGGCATTCGATAAGAAATGGTGTCCCTGGGTTAGCAGCAGGTGAATGACAAAAACAAAAGGCCCAGTTTGAGCCCTGGCTCACACTGACAGAGGGAGGAAATCGTTCAGCTGAAATCACACACTTTCATTCCCACATGTCAGTCCCAACTGCAGGGGGAATTTCAGAGACATCTGTGCAGGTTTCTGCACTGATATCAATACAAATTGCACCCCAAAGTCACACCAATTAAAACAGTGCAATTGTCACCGCTTTGACATGTCAAATCGAACCAATGTGAACTAAAGCTGACACATACAACACTGCCTATCCACCAGCTGAATTCATTACCTGCAATTTTCCACAGCTGTTATATATAAAGATTCCACCTCTATCATTAACTTGCAGGTGTGCAGAAGCCTAGGTTTACATTGGAGCGATTTGTCATGCGATTTGAGAGATCAAATCGCATGACTATTGGCAGCAATGGCACTGTTCCAATCGATGCAACATTTTTTTTGTGGCGCCGCACCAATTTGCTAAAGTAGTTCCTGCACTACTTTTGCCAATTTCAGGAGCGACTTCAATAGACATTTGTGTATGAAGCCACACGGATGTCTATCAAGTCGCACCTGAAATCACGCTGACCTTGCTACTTTGAAATCGTGCTACTTCAAGTGATGTAGCGCGATTTCAAAGTAGCATCAATGTGGACCAGGGCAAAGAGATTAGTTTTTTGGTGCACAAATACATATTGAAATAAAATATAAGAGATATTGCACTTTTCCAAAACCACCACCCACAAAAACTAAAGAGAAAGAAAAGTAGAAGAAAAAAAAAACACCACAACAAAGCTCAATAATGTACTTTTATTTTACCAGCAGAAAAAAAAAATTACATTAATTTACTAGCTTCAAAAAAATTTGGACAGGATATATGGTGCTACATTTAACAATGAGACTTTAAGGGCCCTGCTCATAGGAGCTTACAATCTAAAATTTGACAAAACTTTAGAGTGGACACAGCTTTAATTTCAGTGTATAATGGGCAACACATCACATTTTTATCTGCAAGATTATAGAAACATACTTAACAGTCATTCTTACAAAGCATTCCAACATAATATTACAAAAGACTTATTTAAAACACCCACCACCAGCCCACAATCCACACATACATACATTGGTGACTATGTTCTGCTGGAAGCTGCATTTCGGTGTAAACGATTAAACAACGAGATCAAAAAGAGTAGGTCAGCAGATGCTTCCAAACGATGTTTGCATGATCAGACAGGAGCAAAACACACACAACATTGACAGCATGGCCACATAAACCCACTTTTGATTGAAAAAATGCACAAGAATGTCATCAAATATGCCTAGTTGGGCATTTGTCAATATGCACAATATCATTCCTTCTCCCCCACAAATCACAGCAAAAAACCTGACCTTCTCAGGCCAAACGAATCCCTCTACTGCAGGCCTTTATACAAGAGAGGTTGTATTGTTAGCACACTGACACACCCAATAGAAGTACACACCCACCAGTATCTTTCAATCTGTCTCTTCATGTATGTTTAAAGTGATTGCACCTGATGGGCAGGAACACATAATACTATTTGCAACTGTGTTAGCCCTTGGCTATGTGCATCAAATCTCCAACTACAGGACAAAGATCAAAGTCCATTTGCATACACATAAACAAAGCAACAGTTTACTAAGCATATGTACCCGTGCAGTGTAAACCTTAAAATTTGAAATGTCCAAGTCCCTGGGCATGATTAGTGCTAACAAACATTAACATCAGTCCCTGGCTGCAATGAGCTTCCAATCTAAAGTCCAAAATTAACTTTCTTACATTAGAACCTATTTCGACAGGAGACAAATAAAATGCCAGCATGTCTTTGGATTGTGGTGAGAAACCCACAGAGGGAGAACATATAAACTTCAACACAAGGATTAGCATGTTGGGGAATTGAACCAACATCCCAGGTGCTGCTAGACAGAACTGCTACCCACTTAGCCACCAGGCAGCCCCACACATGTTCTCTGCATCTTTGTGGTGTGAACCAGCCCTAAGTCCATAGCCATGCTCAGTGTCACAAGCAATATACAATATATTGGCCTAAATATTGGGACGCCTGCCTTTAAACGCACATGAACCGCAATGACATCCCAGTATTAGTATTGGGTTCAAAACTCATTTGGCCCACCCTTTGCAGCTATAACAGCTTCAACTCTTCTTGTCCACAAGGTTTAGGAGTGTGTCTATGGGAATGTTTGACCATTCTTCCAAGTGCATTTGTGAGGTCAGGCACTGATGTTGGACGAGAAGGCCTGATCTACAGTCTCCTCTCTAATGTATCCCCAAGGTGTTCTTTTGTGTTGTGTTGTGTTGAGGTCAGGACTCTGTCCAGGCCAGTCAAGTTCCTCCACCCCAAAATCACTCATCCATGTCTTTATGGACCTTGCTTTGTGCACTGGTCCAAATGATTTGGTGGAGGGGGGATTATGATGTGGGGTTGTTTTTCAAGTGTTGGGCTTGGCCTCTTAGTTCCAGTTAAGGTAACTCTTAAGGCATCAGCATACCAAGACATTTTGGACAATTTCATGCTCCCAACTTTGTGGGAACAGTTTGGGGAAAGCCCCTTCCTGTTCCAACATGACTGAACACCAGTGCACAAAGCAAGGTCCATAAAGACATGGATGAGCAAGTTTGGGGTGGAGAAATTTGACTGGCCTGCAGAGTCTTGGCCTCAACCTGATAGAACACCCTTTGGCTGAATTAGAGTAGAGACTGCGAGCCAGGCCTTCTCATCCAACATCAGTGCCTGGCCTCACAAATGCACTTCTGGAATAATGATCAAACATTCCCATAGGCACATTAAACCTTGTGGACAGCCTTCCCAGAAGCTGTTCTAGCTGCAAAGGGTGGGCCAAATCAAATTTTAACCCTACGGACTAAGACTGGGCTGCCATTAAAGTTCATGTGTGTGTAAAGGCATGTGTCCCAATACTTTTGGTTAAATAGTGTATCTGGAAAAGACTTACAATGGTGGTGGAACGCTCCTACACATAAATACTACATTTAGACATAGTTATAGCACCTGGGAGATGAGACAACTTCTCTACATGAAGCAACATGTTTGGGATTTGAACCCAGAGCCTCAGGGATACTAAGCAGAAGTTCTAACCTCTAAGCCACAGAGCTGCAATGTGTGAGAACCTCCTACACATAACTACACATAAAAACACATAAATACTGCATTTCTTTGGACATACAGGTGATGGAATTACATTACTCAAGAGTTCTTCTTGATTTATTCTGTGATATTTGGTGTTTTTTTTTGTGGGTGAGAGTAGAATATTACCCTCAAATTTTTGGAACTTACATTTTGCTTTCTGATATTGGTACACATATCACATTTTTTGGACTCAAATTATGAATATTTGGAAATAATAAAAAGCACAAAAAATTGTGATTCATTTTAAATTTGCATCAGCAATGGTATTGTTTGTGGCTTAAAAAGACACCTGTGTGAGTTTGGGTAAAGATTGTTGTGAGATTGAGAGTAACAAGTGAAAGTGACAGAGAAAAATATATTTTACCAAAACATCAAAACATTCCACATTCTAGTATTCTTAAAATCAAAATATTTTAAGTAGAAGCAACAATGTTGCAAAGGAAAATTTATTGCACAGAAAGATACATTTCATCTCAACATTAAAAGGTTTTTTTTTGTGAAAGTTAGAATTGTTCCATTAGAATCAATGGTTGAAACTTGATTTGGACTAAAATAGAGCAGATTTTCACTTAAAAAAATGCTCTCTAATTAGCTCTCATTTTGGTATTTTGGTACTATAGCGTACTATAGCACCAGGTAAAAAAGACACTTGAGTTAAAATGAGAGCTATTTGCAGGACTGAGCATGCTCAGTTGTGTTGGCACCTAGTTGTCCAAAACGGGGAATTTTTCACTTCTCAGACTTTTAAAGATATTTCAGTGTAGAAATCACTTTTTCACACAGTTTAAAATCAGATTATCTTTGAATATACCGCATATTTCAGTACCATTTAGGCAATTATATCATGCTCTAAACATTATTTCCATGTGCACTACTCCAGGTTTTAGCAGAGTAAGGGTTTGGGCGCTATTTGGTTTCAGGAAACTATAGTAAATTCGATTTTGGGAGTATTTTCTCACCAGCGCTACAGTGAATACCGTTCTAGCGCTAATTAGCGCTAGTAGCGCTAATTTGTCACTAATTAATTTGCGCGAATTAGCGCCATGGTAAATGACCCCCTATATATACATACATAAGTATCAAATTTCAACAAATACAAATGAAATTATAGCGCATATAACGAATGAATCTGACATGATCCAAGGTTCAGTATAATGAATATCGACACTCCACGAATAATAAGGAATTATCCGAAAGTGTATTAACGTAACATAATGAAGATAACAGAGTGAAATGATGTATTTTAAGAATGACAATGAACCGAAACGAAACAAATTTTTCCATTGTGCACAAATCTAATTTATACAGTACATATATCTAGGTTTACATTAAACATCAAATGTGTGAATTTACACTGAGCCTTGTGCATTAAAAAAGTGTTTAAGAAGACTGTTCTCTGTAAAAACAGTAATTTTCCTACTTTGTTGTTCAGAGCAAACAATCAGCAGTTCCCCATAGAATAGCTTAGTATTGTTTTCCTTCACTGTGGTGCCTATAGCAACCAGTTAGTATTTTTTTTTCTCTCACTGTTTTTCCTATAGTAATTAAAAAGCATTGTTCTTTGACAAAGATCCCTTTATTATTTGATTTATGAATTATTGTTTGCTGCCAGTCTGTTTTTGTTCTTTTATTTCAAGGGTACTAACTATTTGCTACGCTTTCAAAAAACAAAAACAAAGAAAATTAATAGAGATACATATTAGGATATAATTTTTAAGATTTTCATTAAAAATGTATTTCTCCATTATGTTTTGAGGAATGGTTTCAACAAATGACACCGCGGTTGCAGAATTTATTCTTCTTGGACTGTCTAGTGATTCAGAAACTCAAGTTATTCTTTTTTTTATCGTTATGGTTGGGTATTTGATCATTTTGAATGGAAACATTCTAATCATTATTCTAATTTTAACAGATATCAGTCTTCATACACCTATGTATTTCTTTCTTTCAAACCTTTCTTTTTTGGATCTCTGTTTTTCCACTTCAATCATTCCAAGGATGCTGAGAGATTTGGTGTCAGTAAAGAAGACAATCTCTTATGCAGAATGTGCAACACAGCTGTACATGTCTCTCTCCTTAGGGCAAACTGAGTGCATTCTGCTGTCCATAATGGCATATGATCGTTATATAGCTATATGTTTTCCATTACACTACACTACCATCATGAGTAAGATTATCTGTGTCAGAATAGCTGCTATCACGTGGATATGTGGATTCCTTTTTCCTATTTCACAAGTGACTTTTACTCTTAATGTAAATCTTTGTGGAAAAAATGAAATAAATCATTTTCTATGTGAAGTACCAGAAATCTTATCTATGGCTTGTGAAAATACTATCTTCATTGAATGCATTACTTTTGCAGTTGGTGTGATTATACTTATGATACCTGTCACATTTATTGTAGTGTCATATATTAAAATTATCTCAAGTATCCTTAAAATTGCATCATCAGCTGGACGGAGAAAAGCTTTTTCTACATGTGGATCTCATATGATAGTTGTAACAATATTTTATGGTTCAGCAACAGCTGCCTACATGAAACCTAGATCAAGTTCAACACCAGAAACAGACAAAGTGATTGCCATCTTTTATGTCATAGTAACACCAATGTTAAATCCTATCATTTATACTCTTAGAAATAATGACATTAAATCTGCATTTCTAAAATTCAGACGTAGATATTCTTTCTGCTGATAATATGAAAATGATCTATAGTTTTAAGATGATTGTTGTCTCATTCTGTATATTTCATTCAGATTAAGCAGAAATTGTTATGCTGATGGCTTATAACAGGACATAAATGAGTAGATTTTTAAACAACTTTGATAGAGACTCTGAAACATACAACAAGGTCTTCTGCACCTTGCTGTAGCATTTGTCACAATTTTTATAGTCATTGCCTGCCATGCAAAAAAAAATAGAGAAAGTAGAAACTTCTATAATTCCCTCAAAAGGTAGGCAAAGCTTGAAGCTAAGGTTCAAATATGTAAGAACAAACTACAGTCTTTGTGGAATTACCCTTTTTTCTCTTACAGATATCAACTGCAAATTCACACAAACCGTTTGTTTCTTTTTGGATATAGAAGATAAGGCTTAGAGTCTCTTTCAGTTTTTTATTGACCATACTACATAAAAAATCCCACGTATATGATATCTATTTAGTAAGAAGATTTTGACAATTATATTTGTCAATAAAAAACATTATTGCAATGTTTGCTAGAAAGCGTGTATTGCAGTGTGCAGAGGGTCCATCCAGAATTTTTAGTGTCAGCATGTGGTCACACCCCTTTAGCACCTGATAGATTATATACATGTAGAAACTATTGGGATTTGAGCACAGGTATATTTTACTTCTATAGGCAGGTCAGTGTTCAGACCTAAAACTTGTAGCTCTCCTACAGCTTGTGTCTATCTGCCCCATATTGACAATATATCCACTGTAGCATTTGCATTTTGTAGAGGAGAATATGGACTAGTCAAAGAGGGATTACTTTAACCACTTCAGACACAGAGGATTTGGCTGCTCAATGACCAGAGCACTTTTTACAATATGGCACTGTGCTGCTTTAACTGGTAATTACGCGGTCATGCAATGCTGTACCCAAACAAAATTTGCGTCCTTTTTTTCCCACAAATAGAGATTTCTTTTGATGGTATTTGATTGCTTCTGAGATTTTTATTTTTTGCGATATAAATGGAAAAGACCAAAAATTTTGGAAAAAAAATGATATTTTCTACTTTTTGTTAGAAAAAAAAATTAATAAACTCAATTTTAGTCATACATTTAGGCCAAAATGTATTCAGCCACATGTCTTTGGTAAAAAAAAATGTCAATAAGCGTATATTTATTGGTTTGCGCAAAAGTTATAGTGTCTACAAACTAGGGTACATTTTCTGGAATTTACAGAGCTTTTAGTTTATGACTGCCTATCTCATTTCTTGAGGTGCTAAAATGGCAGGGCACAGGGCAGTACAACCCCCCCCCCCCGCAAATGACCCCGTTTTGGAAAGTAGACACCCCAAGGAAATTGCTGAGAGGCATGTTGAGCCCATTGAATATTTTATTTTTTTTATCACATATTGTGTGATTGAAAAATGACAAAAAAAAAAAAAATTACACAAAGTTGTCACTAAATGATATATTACTCACACATGCCATGGTTATATGTGGAATTATACCCCACAATACAGTCTGCTGCTTCTCCTGAGTATGGGGATACCTCATGTTTGAGACTTTTTGGGAGCCTAGCCGCTTACAGGACCCCAAAAACCAAGCACTTCCCTCAGGATTTCTAAGGGTGTAAATTTTTGATTTCACTCCTCGCTACCTATCACAGTTTTGAAGGCCATAAAATGCCCAGATATCACAACCCCACCCCCAAATGACCCCATTTTGAAAAGTAGACACCCCAAGCTATTTGCTGATAGGCATGTTGAGTCCATGGAATATTTTATATTTTGCCACAAGTTGCGGGAAAATGACAATTTTTTTTTTTTGCACAAAGTTGTCACTAAATGATCTATTGCTCAAACATGCCGTGGGCATATGTGAAATGACACCCCAAAATACATTCTGCTGCTTCTCCTGAGTACGGTGATACTACATGTGTGAGACTTTTTGGGAGCCTAGCCATGTACAGGACCCCAAAAACAAAGCACCGCCTTCAGGTTTTCTAAGGGCGTAAAATGGTGATTTCACTTCCTCACTACCTAGCACAGTTTTGGAGGCCATGAAATGACAAGATAGCACAACCACTGTACACAGCTAGGCTCCAAAAAAGTCTCACACATGTGGTATCCCCGTACTCAGGAGAAGCAGCAGAATGTATTTTGGGGTGTAATATGCCCATGGCATGTTTGAGCAATATATCATTTAGTGACAACATTATGTAAAAAAAAGAAAAAAAATGTAATTTTCCCGCAACTTGTGGCAAAATATAAAATATTCCATGAACTGAACATGCCTCTCATCAAATAGCTTGGGGTGTCTACTTTCCAAAATGGGGTCATTTGGGGGGGGGGGTGTGCTATCTTGGCATTTTATGGCCTTCAAAACTGTGATAGGTAGTGAGGAGTGAAATCAAAAATTTACACCCTTAGAAATCCTGAAGGCGGTGCTTGGTTTTCAGGGTCCTGTATGCGGCTAGGTTCCCAAAAAGTCTCACACATGGGTGAAATTCCACATATAACCATGCCATGTTTGAACAATATATAATTTAGTGACAACTTTGTGCAAAAAAAAGTGTAAACTTTCCAGAAACTTGTGGCAAAATATTGAATATTCCATGGACTCAACATGCCTATCAGCAAATAGCTTGGAGTGTCTACTTTCCAAAAAGGGGTCATTTGGGGGGGAGGGGGGGTTGAACTGTCCTGGCATTTTATGCACAACATTTAGAAGCTTATGTCACATATCACGCACTGTTCTAACCACTTGAAGACAAAGCCCCTTCTGACATTTTTTGTTTACATGATAAAATATTTTTTTGCAAGAAAATTACTTTGAACCCCCAAACATTATATATTTTTTTAAAGCAAAGGCCCTACAGATTAAAATGGTGGGTGTTGCAATTTTTTTTTCACACAGTATTTGCACAGCGATTTTTCAAATGTATTTTTTTTGGAAAATACACACTTTTTTTAAATTTCAATGCACTAAAACACACTATATTGCCCAAATGTTTGATGAAATAAAAAAAATGATCTTATGCCAAGTACATGGATACCAAATACGACATGCTTTAAAATTCTGCACAAACGTGCAGCGGCAACAAACTACATACTTTTTAAAAGCCTTTAAAAGCCTTTACAGGTTACCATTTTAGATTTACAAAGGAGGTCTACTGCTAAAATTACTACCCTCAATCTGACCTTCGCGGTGATTGCTTGCGTTCACCATTGCGTGTGAGCACGTGGGGACAGGGGTGCTTTTTTTTTTTTTTAATTATTCATTTTGCTTTTTATTATATTTCTAAACTGTTCCTTTCTCTTTTTTTATGATTTTTATTGTTATCTCAGGGAATGTAAATACCCCCTATGATAGCAATAGGTAGTGACAGGTACTCTTTTTTGAAAAAAATCGGGGTCTATTAGACCCTAGATCTCTCCCCTGCCCTCAACGATTCTGACCACACTAAAATCGGTGTGATAAAATGGTTTGCCAATTTCCCAATGGCGCTGTTTATATTTGGCAAAACCTAAGTCATGAAATGCTCTTAGCTTTCAGTTTCTTAGGCCATAGAGATGATTGGAGCTATTTTGGTCTCTGATCAGCTCTATGATCAGCTGGTGGAACCACCGGCTGCATTCTCGGGTTCCCTGTTGGGACAGGAGAGCCTGTCACGTACCTGGTGATGGAGCCTGATATGCAGAGGACGGCCTCTCTTACAACTCTGACTTGGACCCCCTGATAGAGCTGACAGGAAGCACCAAGATGCAGAGTTGCACGAGTGCCTGTTGGGATTGCTGAACCTGGAGCTGGATCGGAGCCCCCAGCTGGGCTGTAGATGTGTCTGTAAGAATCCCAGAGCAGTGGTAGGCAGGTAGCTGGAGCGAGTAGACAACCGGTCCCCACAGGCAGAAGTGCAGATGCAGCAGAAGGGATGGTGGCACCCTCGAGGCTGAAGAGAAGGCAGGTACAGGCAGGCCAGGTCATACACAAACAGGCACGTCAGGAACAGAGGCTGAAACAGAAGCAGAATCAGATTACAGGCCAGGTCGTCAACAGGCTGGCAGCGGAGTGGCAGAAAGAGCAGGCAGGTGCAGAGTGAAGGACAAGCTGGGGTCGGATGCAGGCAGGAAACAGGAACATCAGGAAGCAAGCCGGGTTACAACAGGAACGAAAGTCAGGTAAGTAATTGCAGGATACACAGGGAATGCTGTAGAGCAGACAGCACTGAGTCTGGAAACTGGCTGAGTTTAAATAGCCTGTTTGGGCGGCAAAAGATGTCACAGGGTGCGTGCGCACCAATGGTATCCTGACGGGGCAGAGGTAATAGGTCATCTTCTTCTGCAGCCATCTTGGGTGCTGGCATGCCCTTCCTGACAGGCAGAGGTAACAGGTCGTCTTCTTCGGCAGCCATCTTGGGTGCTGGCATGCCCTTCCTGACAGAGCCTGAGAAAACCATGGAAGACAGTGGGGGGGGGGGGGGACGTTCCCTCCCACTGCTTATAAAAGCAGTCTAGAGGCTAATTAGCCACTTTTACATGAAAGCTGACCACTGGCTGAAAGAATGATACCAAGATGATAACTAAACCTGCAGGCATCATTCTTGTATAACCACTCAAAGTCCAGCAACATACCAGAACATTGCTGGTCCTTGTTGGGCATACATTGTAATGTTCTTTTTTTCATGCAGCCGGTGGGCTGCATAAAAAAAAAAAAAGAGATTGATCAGTGGGTATGCCCACCATTAGAATACCGACCTTCATCCACCCACTTCTAATGATGGGCATACATGCACCATTTTTCTAACTGTGGTGGTGAAATCACCTCCTACAGCCCTGGAGTCGCTGATTTGCTACAGCTGAATGGCGTACTTGCTAAGCAAATGATGGTTAACAATAAAACAAAGTAAAACAAAGTAACATTACAGTATAACAGTAATTACCATACCTGCAAAGCAAATACAATAAAACATAGTAAAAATAAAACATTGCAATCTGTGCCTAAAAAATATATGCCGAAGCATGGGGGCAATCCGCCCCTAATGTTAGGAGCAAATCGCTCCCCCCCACCGCTGCCCCCATGCTTCGGAATATATGCTCTTTTTTTTAACTGTGATGAAATCACCTCCGACAGCACTGGAGTCACGGCTTTATATATCGTGGGAGCAAACACGGTTGCTGTCAGAATAAATAAACCCGTGCTGCAGCTGAATGGCGTACCTGCTAAGCGAATGATGGTTAACAATAAAACAAACATTACAGTATAACATACCATACCTGCAAAGCAAATACAATAAAACATAATAAAAATAAAACAGAGAGAACAATAGATATAGAACAATAGTGAGCGAACAGTAGAGTGGACAGTACAGAGTAAACATAAGAGAGAGAACAATAGAGAGAGAGAGAAGAAAAATACAACCAAAACTATTTTGGGATTTTTTATTTTATTTTTATTTTTTTGTGTTTTTGTGTGTTTTTTTTTCACTTTTATAAAAACGGTAAAAAAAACTGTAAACTGAACGTTGCATATTACTTTCGAGACCCTATGTACGTGTGCCTAGAACTGTGTGGTGCTGTACCCTACGCTAACACTCAACTAGCGTGTGGTAGCGTTTGAAACAGTCACCGATGCAGAGACCAGGTTGGTCAGGACAGGAGGGACAATAAAAGCGTGTGTCACGCCTAAATCCGCGTTTTCTGCAGACACAACATCTTCTTTGGGGTGTTCTTTGGGTAGGGGTACCAGGGAGGACATAAGGAAAATGCCTCTCATGCAGCCATGCAGCCAGCTCACTGCATTTGCATTGGGAAGGTGGGCCAAAGCACCATCTGGAAACAGAAGGGCAGTGACAATCTCTTTCTGGAATTTAAGGAAGGATCCAGTTCGTCTTGAAGCTTTGTATAGCACAAAAGCGTTCAGCAGAGCCAACTGGATAAAATATACAGACACTTTTTTGTACCAGCATCTGGCCTTTCGGGAAATTAGGTACGGCGCCAACAACTGGTCGTTGAGGTCCACCCCTCCCATATTAAGGTTGTATTTGTGGACACAGAGGGGTTTCTCCACAACCCCAGTCGCCGTAGGAATTTGGACCGTTGTGTCAGCGTGAAGCGAGGACAGAACGAAAACATTTTGTGAATCCCTCCACTTCACTGCTAAGAAATTATTACACTTCAATTCTCCCCCCATCTAAGTCGAGATTCTACAGGCCGTTGTGGGAAGCCCGGGCGATTACATCGCACGGTGCCACATATGCCAATTCCATAATAATTGTCCATGTAAAAGTGGTATCCCTTTACGAATAAAGGTGACACCAAGTCCCACACAATCTTACCAGCGCTCCCTATGTAGTCTGGGCAGTTCTCCGGCTCAACGTGACTACGCCCTGTCACAGAGCTTATACATCTTGCCCCATATCTGGTATGCTTGCTGGGAGGATAATGTTTGATAGACAAGCGGCCAGAAAACTTAATCAATGCAGACAACTTGATCGGGAGTAAACAAGGCTACAAATTGTTAGTTGAAGTGGGCCAAATTTTGTTGAGCCAATCAAATCCAGGGTCACCCCGAGGACGACAGAATTCATTGTCACTGAAGTGCATGAACCGCAAGATCTGCTCTTATCATGTCCTGGTCATGGAGGCAGAGAACACGGGTACATGGTGAATTGGGTCAGTGGACCAATATGACCGCAATTCATTCTTTTTAGTTATGCCCATGAGGAGGGATAGGCCCAGGAAGGTCTTAAATTCAGAAACCGTAATTGGTTTCTAATCTCTGGCAAGGGTCAGCTGGGGATTAGCGGCGATGAATTGACCAGCATACAAATTGCTTTGGTCCACAATATATCTATAGAGATCTTCGGTGAAAAACAGCGAATAAAAATCAAGCAACATAAAATCAACTGTTTCCACCTGAATTCTGGGTTAGCCAGTGAATGGGGGAAGTACGGGTGCTGCAAAAGTGGTGGGCTCCCAATTAGGATTGGAGAATGCAGCAGGAAGGGCATTATGGGCTCGACGGGCCTGTCTTTGTCTTCTTCTTGGTGGCAGTGGGACACTATTCATGCTAGCCACCTCGCCAGCTTGAACTGCACTTATGGGACTCGCAACATCACCAAGTGTTACTGCAGCGCTGGATGTACGACCAGGATGTACTAGGCCGCTGGTGCTTGCCAGTTCACCAGAAGGATGAGCGGCACTAGTACTGGCTCTCTGTTCCATACGAGAGCCCTGCGGTTCTTACACCTCAACGACAGCAGAAGAACAGGGTCTGGTACGGCTGACCTTGGCAGGGACCACAACTCCGTCGTCAGAGCTATCTGTCAGGGTGCCGCTGCTGTCTACAGGTTCGTATTTTGAGCCTGAATCTGACAGATGAGTGACTTCCTCTTCACTATCTGTCATGCTCAGAAGCGCGTAGGCCTATTCACTACTGTACCTTCGATTTGACATTTTGGTATCTAAATTTACTGGTACAGTAGTGAGACTCACAAGAAAAAAAAGCACCTGACTGTCAGCGACTGCTTCAAATGCTGCAAAAAAAACCCGTTAGCGTTCACAGGGATCAGGCCTGACTCTGCAAACGCTGCAGTTATGCGTTTTGTGTTTTTGTAAGTGACAGTGATCGATTCATACTTCACTTGGGTGAGCAGGGCTGGGTGGAGGGACTAAACGCAGGTGCTAGCAGGTATCTGGGCTGATCCCGCTAACACTGTGTTTTTGGGAACCCTAAACTGCTGGGGACGCTAGTATATATCTGATCAGATATCGATCCGTTCAGACACTATACTACTAAGGGAGGTGTATGGTTTGTGCTTACTGAGCGCTTCTGGCACTAATCTGATGCTGCCTGGGGCGACGCAGACCCTATCTGACACTAAAACCTAGCTTTGATCACTCGCCGGGTGATCAGGGGGTTAAACCTTTATTTAGGTAAAATACGGCGGGTGCCCTGATGCTATAAAAAATAAACTAGCTATCCTGCATCACCCGTGATACTTATACAGTGATCACTGGTGACAGGGGGTGATCAAAAGGTTAAACCTTATTAGGGGGGGTCCCTAGACCTATCTGGGCCTAATACTAATTACCCTAATGCTGATTTTTGTCACTAATGACACCAGTACAGCGATCAAAACAAAATCAGAATGCTGCACTGGGTGACACAGTGACAGGGTGTTAACTGGGGGGGTGATCGGGGGGTGGCAAGTGTACCTACGTGGACTGGTGTCAGTGTAGTGTTGGTTCACTTACTATTAGATGTTCTCTCTCCTCGGTCTGGAACGGAAAAGACCGACATGGGAAGAGATAACATCACTTCCCCTGTCAGTGTTTACACTTACACAGATAAGAGAAGGATCTCATTCGCCAGGACTGATCACCAGGTCCAGGCCAGATTTCATTGGCCTGGGCCTGGAGATTGATCAGTTCTGGATCAAATCCAATCATCACGGCCAGCCGACGGGGGGGCGTGACGTATAGCTACAACGCTTCACGCAGCCGGACCAACCTGCCGCAGTTTAACTGCGTTGGCTGGTCAGAAACCGGTTAAAAATGGCCGTTTTTTAGGGAACAGTGATTTTTTAATACTTAAAGTGAAACAATAAAAATGAAATATTCCTTTAAATATCATGCCTGGGGGTGTCTATGGTATGCCTGTAATTCCCGTGTTTAGAACAATTGTCGAGTTACCGCTAGGTAAGGGGCCACTACCTACACTAGTGTATTATGCACGAAGAGGACACAGAGTGAATTGCATCCCAGACACCCCACTGTCGTTTATTTGAGCACTAAAACTTTTTTGTGCACTTGAAAAGACATTAGCACATTGCACTTTAAGTTGCTGCACTTATTGGCATGTCATTTACTGTTCTAATTGCAGATTAAGCACAGTATTTTAGGATCATCACTGTTGGGACATTGTATGATTACTATACCACTTATCACTTTATCATATATTTTTTTGGATTGATCTGTCTGAATAGAGATGTTTAGGTCACCATAGCACCGGCACTTTATATCATATGTTTTGCACAATTATTAAGGATGCATTTTTGATTTTTATTCATATGAATTGAATGTGTTTTGTATATACTCACTTTTTATTATTATTTATATGAAGATGTCTCTGCACATTGCTCTTTATTGACACAAGATCTTTATATATCCCTTATTTTTTCACAAGGTTTTTAGTATGAACACAAACCTATGCGATTTTATTCATTATGCAATTTTATGTATTATGGGATATCAGCATACAGTTTAATTGATTACATATAGAGATTTACAGCAGTTTGTTCTTCTGGAATGTGGGTATTGTTATTCTTTGTGTCTTGTAAGACAATCAGTAATGATCAACAATAAAGAAGCTAATGACTATGGGTACGAGTGAAATATTTACCAAAAATGATATATTCATATTAGGTTATATTAAAATAAGTAAAAATTAAAAAGAGAACAATATTTATTTCAAAAACACCCAAATCCTAACACATGATATCCAAACACACAACGACACGAAAAAGTTTGGAAACTGTAAAAATCTTCAACATGTCTACATACAACCTAAATGAATAGGAGACTTCCTTGTTAACCTTTGGCCTCAACTTTGCCCCCATGGTCCTACCCAGTTCCTTCACCATGTTCAAAGATCTTAATAAGTTAATTTGTAATGTGACCTTAAAAAGATACTATAGCATTAAAGCCAACAAGACACCTGTTGATATAGATGTGGCCAGTGTTCCCTTTTGGACACATCTATTGAGGAACAGGCTATTCAGGATCTTTGTGAATTGTGGAACGTCAATGAAAATGATGACCTGATTGCCTGGTTCCAATATTCTTATCCGCCCGCCCATTTTGCACACCACATTTATACCCAAATCGGTTTTCAACCCAATACATGCAAAAGGTCCTTATTTGGAGACTTTTTATCAGGTAGTTTACAGTGAACTCACTAACCTAGGTATATCGGAAGCTTCCAGAACCACATCATCCTATGGCCAACCTCACTCCCCAGGAACATCTAGCTTTAAAATCCTTGGTCAAAATCCCAACATCATTATTAAGCCTGAAGATAAGGGGGGAGGGATGGCACTACAAAAAAAAATCAGATTTGACAAAGGCCGCACACCTTTTTTCTGATTCCATTACTTATGACAGACTCAAAGGTGACTCCCTTACCCAAATTTACAGAGGAATCAAATAAAATAGTAGCTGATGCACAGGCAGACGGTATCCTCAGGAAAGTACAGGCAGCCTTTTTTCTGAGAAAATTCTACAAAGTCCCCTATTTTTACCATCTGCTGAAGGTCCATAAGGATATGGCAAATCCACCTGGGCACCCAATTGTGGTCTCCATGAAAAGCATCACCTCCAGCTACTACCTATACAATGATAACTTCCTTCAACCTTTGGCACAGGCCCTTCCCTCATATGTTCGAGATGGCTCACATCTCTTAGAACTATTTTGTCCCTACTCTTGGGAACCCTCCAACCTCTGGGTGTCAATGGATGTGTGTTCATTATACACTTCAACACCCCATTATGTAGGCCTTCAGGCAGTATCCCACTTCCTTAACGAGGATACACTCCTCAACGCAGAGCAGAGTCAATTTATTCTCCAGGCCACCAAGTTCTGCCTGGAACACAATTATTTATTTTTTTTTGAAGGGGACTACTTTCTCCAAAAACAAGGCACAGCTATAATAATTTGACCATGGGGCTGTGGGAGACCAGTAGTGCCTAGGATAAAAATCTTTTTGTGGCACACCTGGTCTTCTATGGCAGATACATAGATGATATTCTTATTATCTGGGATGGGAATCTTGACTCAGTACAATAGTTTGCTGTCCATTGTAATTCGAAAACCTTTGGTTTGTCGTGGTAGATTCTATATCCCTATCTTTTCTAGATCTAAAACGCTCTCATGTTAATTCCTCAATCATTGCAAAAAATTTCACCAAACCCACAGCTGGGAATTCGTACCTACATTTTTTCCAGTTGCCATCAACCCAGATAGGTAAAAAATATTCCCAAAAGCCAAAGCCTATTTCGCCGCTTAAGACAAAATTGCACCAGATTAAAGGATTACAAACAACAGAGCATCATACTCAAATAAAAATTTCTAGATAAAGGATATCCTTCCAAGTTGATAGATGAAGCCTGTTTTTTTTTTTTTATCAGTCAGACGATTTTTCTTCTTCATCCAAAAAGGTTCAGGAACCTACTACCCGATTCATTACTCAATATCATGCAGTATATCATAAGATGGAAAACCTATTTCAAGAAACACTGGTCTATCCTAACACAGGATCCTCATTTAACATCCCAGCTTTACTAAAGTTTGCGTATAGAAGGGCATCTAATGTTAAAGTAAAATTGCACCTAGTAAAAGGAAACCCCAAGCCAAAGTCACCACTATTAAACAACTTACTCTCATTACACTAATGGGTATGTATCGTTGCAAGAAACCGCTATGTCTCACTTGCTCACATGTTCCTTATAGTAAAAAAACCTTTACAACCAATAGCAATACTTATTGGTTGTTACTGCCCATGTGGTATTCTCTATGTGGGCAGAACCACGAGGACACTGCGGGTTAGGCTCGGTGAGCACCAACGGTTCATTCAATAAGGTCTTCCCAAGCACAGTGTCCCATAAAATTTTGCCGAACACCACAGTAAAAATACATCTGAACTTCAATGGGAGATTATTGAATCCATACCTGAAAAATATTCACTTGCTGAATGTTTTCAACTTTTATGTAAACAGGAAATGTTTTGGATCTATACCTTATATGCTTTGGCACCCAAAGGTCTCAATGAGGAAATATAAATAAATACAGTGATTCAAACGCCTTGACATATATGTGGGAGCTTGTGTGCATGCATGTGCATTTATGTATATGTATATGTATATATATATATATATATATATATATATATATATATATATATATATAGTCCTCCATTGTTCCTCCTCTGATTACTGATCATCTAATATATTTATAGAATAAAAAGTTTTCCATTTGTAAGTCCACCGGCCAGGGGCGCGTGTGCGCATGTTCGTCCGTTCTGTGCTGGCAGGCCCCTGACATTTCCCCCTCCTAAGGGGCAGCCTCCGGATGCCCAACAAGTCCTTTTTTTCCAGGGTGGGAATACAAAAAAGCACGTATCAACCTTTTAGCATGGATGTTGCTGTCGGGTTCTCTGGACCGTATCCTTTCCATTTGATTAGGAATTATCTTTGCCCTTGCTGCCTTCTACAATCAAGAATGGCCTCCACCTCATACTCTTTACTTCCATTGACTAAAACAGGCTTGGGGGGTCTGGCTCCTCTATCAGGGAAGGGATCAGGCACAGAAGGTTTTAGCAGTGAAATGTGAAATACTGGGTGAATCCTTAAAGAGTCAGGTAAAGATAGCTCGTAAGAAACTTCATTAATTTTTCTTTTTACTGGAAAAGGTCCCATAAATTTGTGTGCAAGTTTCTTCGAAGGACAAGCTAATTTAAGATTATTAGTAGAAAGCCATATCTGATCGCCAACCTGTAAGTTCAATTCTCCTCTTCTCTTCTGATCAAAGGCTCTTTTGCAGTTTGCCTGGGCCTTGGACACTGCCTCCTGCAATACCCGGTTATTGCAGCTGAGGAAATCCACTGTATCCTGGACTGCTGGAACTGGAGACTCTAGAAGAAGATCAGGTAGAATTGATAAATGGAAGCCATAATTGGCAAAAAAGGGGGACTATCCTGTGGCTGAATGACTAGCATTATTATACGCGAATTCCGCTAGGGGCAGCAGGGACACCCAATCGTCCTGTACAAAGGACGTAAAGCATCTAATGTACTGTTCTAGAGTCTGGTTAGTCCTCTCCATTTGCCCATTGGTTTGGGGGTGATAAGCTGATGACAAGGCTAGTTCAATCTTTAGAATTTCACACAGGGCCCTCCAGAAATGTGAATTGAACTGCACCCCCTGTCTGACAATATGTTTGCAGGGACTCCATGTAGTCTAAAAATTTCTCTGATAAATACACGGGCAGTCTCCATAGCAGATGGGGTCCCCTTTAAGGGTAGGAAATGGGCCATCTTAGATAGTCAGTCTACGACCACAAATGTAGCTGTACATCCTTCAGAACATGGAAGCTCGACTATAAAGTCCATGGTGATCATCTTCCAAGGTCTATCAGGAGCAGGTAGGGGTTTTAATAGCCCCCAGGCCTGGTTTCTTGTAGTCTTGTTCCGGACGCAGGCAGGACATGACCTGACATATTTCTTGCAGAATTCTCCTAGACCAGGCCACCAAAATGTGCATTGCACAAGTTCCAGGGTCTTGTGAAACCCAAAGTGTCCTGCTAGTGGGTGATCATGGAGAAGTGTTAGTACTTTGACTCGGATAACCTCTGGAACAAAGATTTGACTCCCCCTCCAAAAAAGACCATCTCTGGATGTTAATGTGATTCCAAGGGGTTTTGAAGAGTTTGTGGATGCTTCTTTGATCTGGGAAAGAAGATCTGTCTGTAAAAGCAGAAAGTTGCCTGCGGGTAGAATAGTGTCTGGAACGGATAGATCCTTGGGATTGTCATACATGCGCAAAAGCGCGTCTGGTTTCACATTTTTTGATCCTGGCCGGTAGGTGATATGGAAACAAAAACGTGAGAAAAATAAGGCCCAACGAGCTTGCCGAAGTTTCAGCCGCTTGGCAGATCTTGGATATTCTAAGTTTTTGTGGTCGGTGTATATCAATACTGGGTGAGCTGCGCCCTCTAGCAGGTATCTCCACTCTTCCAATGCAGTTTTAATGGCAAGTAACTCCCGATCACTAACATCATAGTTTTTCTCTGCAGGAGAGAGTTTCCGAGAGAAGAACCCCACAGGGTGCATCAAATCCTTACTGCCTTGCCATTGTGAAACGACTGCTCCTACAGCTATTTCAGAGGTGTCAACCTCCGGGATGTATGGTAGTGATGGATCAGGATGGCTGAGGATTGGGGCTGAGGTGAAGAGTCCCTTCGTTTCTCAAAGGCGTTTTGAGCCTCCGGCCCTGAGTGAAAGCGTGAGTTTTGTTTGGTCAGTTGTGTGATGGGAGTGATTATGGCGGAGAATTCTTTAATAAATTTTCTGTAAAAGTTTGCAAAGCCCACAAAATGTTGTACCCCCTTCTTATCCAAGGGTACGGGTCAGTCAAGTATAGCGGACACTTTTTGGGGGTCCATCTTGATACCTGTTGGAGAGATCACCAGCCCCAGAAACTGGATGTTCTGCTGTTCAAATTCGCACTTTTCTGCCTTTGCATACAGTCCATTCTGCCGAAGGCCGCATAAAACCCTGCAAACATGTTCCCGGTGCTGGTCAATTGAGTCAGAAAAGATTAAAATATCATCCAGGTAGACAATTACAAAAATGTCCAGAAAGTCCTTAAACACGTCATTGATGAGTTGCTGAAAGGTAGCAGGGGCATTGCAGAGGGCGAAGGGCATGACCAGATACTCGTAGTGGCCGAATCGAGTCCGGAAGGCTGTCTTCCACTCATCCCCGGCCCGAATATGGACCAGGTTGTAGGCCCCCCTCAAGTCCAACTTGGTAAAAATAATGGCAGGTCTTAGTTTATGGAAGAGTTCTGGCATCAGAGGCAAAGGTTTTTGACTGTGATTTTATTTAGTTCACGATAGTCCACACATGGGTGAAGAGTCTGATCTTTCTTGGTGACAAAGAATATTCCAGCGCCTGCTGGGGAGTTAGAATGGCAGATAAACCCCTTGCCCAAGTTCTCATCAATGTAGATCTTCAATGCCTCCTGCTCTCTTTCTGACAAGGGAAAGACATGCCCGAAAGAGATCTTGGCCCCGGGAGAAGTTCGATCAGACAGTCATAGGGGCGGTGAGGCGGAAGAGAGTCTGCTCCCCGCTTACTGAAGACGTCAAGGAATTCGTAGTATGGCTCAGGCACAGACTGGCAAAGGTTCTGATCAATGTCCAAACACAGTAAGGTAGTTGACGGATTGGAGGGTTTAAGTAGGCAATGCTTTTGGCAGTAGGGAGACTGGAACCTCACCTCTCCAGTGACCCAATTGATGTGGGGGTTATGGGCCTGGAGCCAGGGTATGCCCGGGATCACTGGAAACAGCGGAGAAGAGATGGCATCAAGACTCAAAAGTTCCTTATGTTGGGAGAGAGTGGTGGCAGGGGAAGGGTCTCCTGGGTCACTCACCCTGATTTTATGCGAGAACCATCGGCCAGGTAAATGGAAAGTCCACGTGTCTTCTCTTGCAGGGGAATGGCTTGTTGGCTGGCAAAGGTTGCATCAATAAAGCAACTGCATGCTCCTGAATCAATGATGGCGTTGACTGAGATTGTCTTTCCCTGGAACTGCAATGAGAGAGGGAGAGCAAGATGAGTTGTGCTGGCAGATAAGGTTGAAGGGCTGACAGGAACAGAGGAGAGACACTTACGCATCTTGACAGGGCAGTTATTCACGTAGTGACCTGATTCACCACAGTAAAGATATAGGTTCAACTGACGGCGTCGTGCTTGTTACTCCAGAGGCCAGGTTGGTCACATCAGTCCTAGCTGCATACGCTCAGAAGTGTCAGGGGCCAAGCTATCAGGATTCAAGCAAGGTGAAGTCAGGTAACAGGAAGCAGGAACTGGAGCCTTAGCAGTCATCCAAACTGGGTGGTTTTGTTGGGAAGAACGTTCAGACTGGCGTTCTCGGAGTCAACGGTCAATTTGGATGGCCAAGGTAATCAGGCCCTCGAGAGTATCGGATATGCCAACACGAGCAAGCTCATCCATCAGTCCCTCAGAGAGGCCCATGCGGAACTGGTGTCGTAGGGCCACGTCATTCCATTGGGTGTCTGCGCTCCAGTGCCTAAAGTCCGTGACATAGTCTTCGGTCACTCTGCGACCCTGCTGGAGTGCAAGCAAGGCAGACTCAGCCGTGGCAGTCCGCTGGGGGTCTTCATAAAGCTGGGCCATGGCCTCGAAGAAAAAAAGCATAGGATGAGTCTGAGCACAGTTCCCCTCGAGAAGTTGGTGGGCCCAGGTCTGGGGTTCCCCTTGTAACAGAGAGATCACAAACCCCACCTTTGTAGCTTCCAGAGAAAAGGGTCAGGGTTGGAGGGCAAAATAGAGCTGGCAAGCATTGCGGAAGGCTCGGAACTTTGCTCGATCCCCAGAGAACCTCTCGGGAATGGGAACTCTAGGTTCAGACGGGAGCATCCCAACTGAAGGTTGGGAGACAGTCTGTGCAGGTGTGGCGGAAGATGCAGAAGTCGTGTTACCGGGAACAGAGGGATTCTGAACCTGTCCTTCTAGCTTGACATAGCCATCCTGTAGGGATTTCATGGCTTGTGTGAGGGCCTGCAAGATGCGTACAGATTTCCTTCATGGCAGAGGTCTCTCCTGCAGGCTCAGTCATGGCTGTTTCATATTGTTAGGTACCTGGTAGTAGAGCCTGACTGGTAGAAGAGGACCTCTCTTACAACTCTGGTTCACGAGCCACTGGAGTGGGGACAGTGGTCTTGTGAGCACAGCGGGGTAGGAGTGCCCTGGGAAGTTGCAGCAGCTGGTGCTGTGGCTGGATGGAGATCCTCCAGGGATGGCTGGAACTGCGGAGACAACTGAGACAGTAGCAGGTCAGCGACCCGAAGAGCTGGTGGATGCTGGAGCAGCAGCAACTGGAGCTGGATAAGACATTCCAGAAGATACGGCACACACACACAGAGCAAGGCAGCAGAGAGGTCAGACAAGCCGGGTCAAACGGGTAATCAGGCAGGCAGATGCAGCAGGCTTAAAGCAGGGTCAGATAACAGGCAGAGGTCGGCAACGGGTATCAAGCAGAAGTCCTTAAACAGAGTCAGGCAAGCCGGGATCGGGATAGGAGAGAGCAGGGAGGTAAAACAGGAGCCGGTTCAGTAGATAGGATCAGCAAGCAGGTTTCAGGATACTAGGGCACAGAGCTACAGACGAAACAGCACTGCACAAGTGCAGCTGCAATTCTTTTAAAGGCCCCTTGGTATCAAACGGCGCTAGCGCGAACGCGTGTGCGCCCGCTGTACGCGTACACGCACCCGCGCACCTCAGGCCTGTGCTGACGTACATAAGGAGGCAGGAGCTGGTGTTCAAACTGGCCAGGGGCGCGCGTGCGCTTGCGCGCACGCTTGCACGCACGCTTGCACGCACGCTTGTTCACCCTTTCTGTGCTGGCAGGCCCCTGACAGTTACTTACAGCATTCCCATTGTCCAGTGATACAGATCCATGTCAATCATGACTGGCGGGCCAATTGACCTCGCACCTTTGTTTATTTAAAACCATGTTCATCGTGCCTGATGCTGGATTTACTTCAGGGGACATTGCTTTTGTTTTTTAATAAAGGACTTGTCAAAAACTCCATGCCCCATGTTGAGGGCATGTGGACTGGTATGGTTCAGGAGGGGGTGCCCTCATCCCCCTATTTCCTCTCTTCCTGGGCTGCATGCTCATGTTAGGGTCTAATATGGATTTTAAGGGGGACTCCACACTTTTTTATTTTGGTGTGGGGTTACCCTTAAAATCCATATCAGACCCAAAGGTCCTGGTATGATATGGTATGTTTTTTTTTGTTTTTTTTTTTGTTTTTTTTTTTTAAAGCCAGCACTAGCTTTAAATTCATCTGAAGAGTTGGAATTAGTTCGAAAAAAAATAAACTAAACTAAACTAAACTAAATGAAACAAAGCAAATTCCAAAATGAATCAACAAAACAAAATTAGTAACATAGTGAATCTATCCAAGATGAAACTAAACACATTTTTCTGTTCTGCGCATGTCTAGTCTGGAGTCCTTGAAAGATTGTCTTTCCTCAGCAAGGAAAGATCCCAGCCCTAGAAGGGATTGTTGCCCCTCTGAGGCCAGCCTTGCAGGGTAACCCGGTGCCAAAGAGACTTGCCTCGTGGTCCCCAGCTGTGAGGGTCCTCTCATTGATGTTGCTAGCCATTTTGGAGTATCCCATGCCTCAATCCCTTTCCTGTTACAAGTTCTGCAAACAATAAATTACAACTACTAGACTTTTTCTTGGAGCTGGAGTGAATGAATTGTTGCTTGGGTGCTTTCAACCTCTGTGCTGTTTGGGAAAAAAACAGATAATACCAAGTACTACTATTTATATACAGGAACTTGAAAAAGAGATTTATCCAAAATTCCACTGCTTCTCGGGCTGTGTAAAGTTTGGGGGATTGTAGCTCCACAGGACCGAGTGCAAAGCCAGTAAACTTTAAACAAAAAGGCTTTTATTTTCAGCAATGCATCAAAAAAAGGCTTCCAGCAGCACACAAGCAAAAATACAAAATAAAGTCTGCTTATCTTCAGCACAAAGTAAAGGTAAAAAGGCACCTACAGTTTGTGGATGTGTCTTTATCCCAAAGTTTTAACAGTCCTTGTTAATTATTTTAGCAGCCTCCATCAAACTCACGGCTCTCCAAGACAGGTGTATTCACTAACTCCTCCTCAGCACTACTTCCTGTCTTTAAGAGCTGCTTCCTGGAGGCTCTTAACCCTGTATGTACTAGAATCCATGTAGTCAGGGGTGGAGGCTCTTTCCCACCCGAATAGGCATTCTGATGTTGTCTCCCGGGTCTGTGCTCTACCCTGAAATTAAACTCCTGGAGAGAAAGGAACCACCTTGTCACCCTGGCATCGGTGTGCTTCTTTTGTCTCATCCAGGTCAATGGGTAATTGTCTGACACCAGGCGAAACCTCCTACCTAGGAGAAAATATCGTAGGGAATCCAGAGCCCACTTGATGGCAAGACACTCCCTCTTTACCACAGCGTAGTTTTTCTCCACTGTCGTCAACTTCCTACTAAGAAAAACTACTGCTCTTCCCCATTGACCTCTTGAGACAACATTGCTTCTAAGCCCTCACTTGAGGCATCTGTCTGCACCACAAACTCTTTTGCAAAATCAGGAGCCACAAGCAACGGATGCTGGCACAATGCCACCTTAAGCTTCTGAAAGGCTTCTTCAGCATCCGTATTCATTTAATCATTACTGACTTCCTGCCTTTTGTTAAGTTAGTCAATGTAGTAACTGACTATGCCCAGAAATGCTCTGACCTGCTTTTTGGTTAGTGGACAGGGCCAGTTCTGTATGGCTTCTTCCTTATTCAACTGAGGTTTCACTAGCCCCCTACCCACAATGTACCCTAGGTATTTGACCTCCTCCATCCCAACTGCACATTTCTCAGGATTAATTGTGAACCCTGCTTTTCTTAGCAAGTCTATGACTGCCTGAACCCAGGGAAGATGGGACTCCCAATCAGTGCTAAAAATTACAATATCATCCAGGTAGACAGATGTGTATTGTTGATGGGGGCGTATCGTTTTGTCCATTGACCTTTGGAATGTGGCAGGGGTAGAGTGGCATCCTCTTATACTGAAAGTGGACTTCAGGAGTGGAAAAAGCAGTTTTCTCTCTGGCTTCTTTGGTGAGGGGAATCCGCCAGTACCCTTTTGTGAGGTCCAATGTGGTGATGTACCGGGCGGGACCCAACCTTTCAATTAACTCTTCTACTTCGGGGCATCAGATAGACATCACATTTGGATACTTCATTAGGTTTCCTAAAGTCATTACAGAAACGCAGCGTGCCATCTTGTTTCGGTACCAAAACTATTGGATTCGACCATTCACTCTGTGATTCTTCAGTGACGTCAAGTTCAAGCATCCTTCTCACTTCTTCAGACACTGCTTTCCTATGAGCTTCTGGGATGCAATATGGCTTTAACCGGACTCTTACATTGGGTTCTGTTATAATGTCATGTTCAATGACATTAGTGAGACAGGTAACCCTGAAAACACTGCTCTGTTTCTCTGCAGAAACTCCTTCGTTTGTTGGGTTTGAGGCTTAGAGAGGGTAGCAGCAACCTGCACCAGGTCAATTCCGGCAAGGTCTCCTGCATTGACACCTACCAAAGAGGAAACCTGTTCTCGATCTCTCCAGGGTTTTAACAAATTGATGTGATAAATTTGGTATGGTTTCCTTTTACCAGGTTGGTGCACCCTGTAGTTCACCTCACCCACTTTTTCCACCACCTCAAAGGGACCCTGCCATTTGGCTAAAAATGTGCTCTCTACTATGGGAATCAGAACAGCCACCCGGTCCCCCATTTGAAACTGCCTGTCAGGAAAGGTTCTCTCCGCTGGTAATATCAGCCATGTGGCGTGCAGTACTGAGGCCCACCAGCAGGTGTCTCCTGGCAGTTTGGAGCTATCAGAAGAGCTTTTCCCTGCTGGTATTATGTCATCTTTTGACCGCAGTACTGGCGTCCACCAGCGGAGGGATCCTGGCAGTGTGGAGCAGGTATTACCTTCTGCAATCAGGCTTCACCTGACCTCGTTAGCAGCTATTGTATAAATACCTGGCAAGTGCACACTCATCTTGCCCTGGTATTGTCCTTGTTCCCTGACCTGCAGCCTGTTTACCTGATGCCTGATTCCTGTATTCCGTATCCTGAATCTGTTATATCTGTTCCTGTATCCCTGGATCTTTGCCCTGCAGCCTGATCCCTTCCATCTTGTTCCCTGTCTGTTTTCTCCTGGCCCCCCATCTACTGATCTCCTGTTTATGACCCTGGCCTGGCTTGACTACGATTCTGGTACTCCCTTTTGCTACATATGCTGGTTGGTTTATTATCACTGTTTGGTTGTTTGGTTTGTTCACTCTGTATTGGTGGTGTGTTCACATGTATATGCATTTACCTTAATAAACTTCCTTTCACCTATTTATGTCTGGTTCACTCCACACAGTTCTGGTCTTATCTGGTATATGACAGAATACCAGGGCAATCCCTGACCGGAAGTGGCTGCCCAGGAGAACCATTTTGATTCAGTTTGGTTGCAAACATGAATGCCGATGAGGTTATTTATTTTTCTCTGCTGGCATCTGAAAGTGGTGATTATTGCCGCCAGGCTTTGAACGGATGGTCTAGTGACCAGTTGTTTGCAACTATACTTTTGGCTCACTCCCTGGTCGATCAGGGTTATATATTGTTTGGAGAGGTGCAGGCTTTGATCAAGATCTGTACTGAGCTGGCCCTGCCCTGTATTCCAGAGAGCCGTGATGATTTCACTCCTCCTTTTGATATGAATCAGGTTGTATCCCTAGTATGCCGTTTTGAAGATGATCCCGCCGATTTTTGTGAGCACTACTCAGCCTGTTCCCCACAGGTGATTGCTGAGTGCATTGTGTCTGCTCAGTCTTTTGTTAGACAGGGAGATTTAAAAGCACAGTTTGTACAACCTATACTTTCAGCATGGTCTGACATGGTGCAATCAGCTCCAGCCAAACAAACCACCTCTGCCACCAAACACCAGCCTACCCAAATGTATGTTTCCCCATCACCCATGTCAACCTCAGTTGCAGCTCAGTATACGCTGCTCCCAACCAAATACTCATATCCGGTCTCTGCTCCCTGTACCTATCCTGCATTCAACCCACCTGCCTCTTCTCAGCTGCCTACAAACCCACAGGAACTTCCTCCAGCTACTGTTACCTCTTTTCTACCATATCCCAATCCTCCTTTCCAGTATGCTGCACCCCTCACCTACAGGGCTTCAGTGGCTAAGCCAAAGACAAAACAAAAGTTGTTTCCAACCAAGACGATCCTGCCAGTAACCCAACCTGCCTCCGCACCAGCTAATCCAATCCAGCCTGACGTCCCAGTGCTTGCTATCCAGCCTGACGTCCCAGTGCTTGCTATCCAGCCTGACGTCCCAGTGCTTGCTATCTAGTCTGACGTCCCAGCGCTTGCCACCCAGTCTGACGTACCAGCGCTTGCCACCCAGTCTGACGTCCCAGTGCTTGCCATCCAGTCTGACGTCCCAGTGCTTGCTATCCAGTCTGACATCCCAGTGCTTGCTATCCAGTCTAACGTCCCAGTGCCTGTTATCCAGTTCGATGTCCTGATGTCCGCTTTCCAGCCTGATGTCCTGGTACCCGCCTTCCAGCCTGAAGCTCCAGAATTCCAGCCTGAGGCGCCAGAGTTCCAGCCTGAGGCGCCAGAGTTCCAGCCTGAGGCGCCAGTGTTCCAGCCTGAGGCGCCAGTGTTCCAGCCTGAGGCGCCAGAGTTCCAGCCTGAGGCGCCAGTGTTCCAGCCTGAGGCGCCAGTGTTTCAGCCTGAGGGGCCAGTGTTTCAGCCGGAGGGGCCAGTGTTTCAGCCGGAGGGGCCAGTGTTCCAGCCGGAGGGGCCAGTGTTCCAGCCGGAGGGGCCAGTGTTCCAGCCTGAGGTACCAGTGTTCCAGCCTGAGGTTCCAGTGTTCCAGACTGAGGTGCCAGTGCCTACTTTCCAGCTTGATGAGCCCACTCTCCAGCCTGATGTGCCCGCTTTCCAGCCTGATGTGCCCGCTTTCCAGCCTGATGTGCCGTTCTCCAGCCTGATGTACCCGCCTTTCAGCCTGATATGCCCGCTTTCCAGCCTGATGTGCCCGCCTTCCAGCCTGATGTGCCCACCTTCCAGCCTGATGAGCCCACTTTCCAACCTGATGAGACCACTTTCCAGGCTGAGGTGCCCGCTTTCCAGGCTGAGGTGCCCGCTTTCCAGCCTGTGTGCTGCCCAGCCTGATGTGTTCCTGTCTGCTGCCCAGCCTGATGTGTTGCTGTCTGCTGCCCAGCCTGGTGTGCCATTGTCTGCTGCCCAGCCTGATGTGCCACTGTCTGCTGCCTAGTCTGATGACCCGGAGCTTGCTGCCAAGCTTGATGAGCCTCTACCCGCTGCCCAGCTTGAAGAGCCCATGCCTGCTGCCCAGCTTGATGTGCAATCGCCTGCTGTCCTGCTTGATGTGCCTGCTGCCCCATTTGATGTGCCCGTGCCTGCTGCCCAGCTTGAAGTGCCCGTGCCTGCTGCCCAGCTTGAAGTGCCCATGCCTGCTGTCCAGCTTGAAGTGCCTGCTGCCCAGCTTGAAGTGCCCATGCCTGCTGCCCAGCTTGATGTGCCTGCTGCCCAGCTTGATGTGCCCATGCCTGATGCCCTGCTTGAAGTGCTCATGCCTGCTGCCCTGTTTGAAGTGTCCATGCCTGCTGCCCTGCTTGAAGAGCCCATGCCTGCTGCCCTGCTTGAAGTGCCTGCTGCCCAGCTTGAAGTGCCCGTGCCTGCTGCCCAGCCTGATGTGCCCGCTGCCCAGCTTGAAGTGTCCGTACCCGCTGCCCAGCTTGAAGTGGCCGTGCCCGCTGCCCAGCTTGAAGTGCCTGCTGCCCACCTAGGAAGTGCCCGTGCCTGCTTGATGTGCCTGCTGCCACGCTTGATGTGCCCATGCCTGTTGCCCAGCTTGATGTGCCTGTTGCCCAGTTCGATGTGCCTGCCGCCCAGCTCGATGTGCCTGCTACTCAGCTTGAGATTCCCTTGCCTGCTATCCAGCTTGACTTACTTATTGCCCAATCTGATGTGACTTTGCCCGCTGCCTGGCTTGGCACCATGGACTTTCCCCAGCAACAGCTTGTTGGAGCGTCCGGAGGTCGCTCCTTCGAGGGGGGGTACTGTCAGGAAAGGTTCTCTCCACTGGTAATATCAGCCATTTGGCGTGCAGTACTGAGGCCCACCAGCAGGTGTCTCCTTGGCAGTTTGGAGCTGTCAGAAGAGCTTTTCCCTGCTGGTATTATGTCATATTTTGACCGCAGTACTGGCGTCCACCAGCGGAGGGATCCTGGCAGTGTGGAGCAGGTATTACCTTCTGCAATCGGGCTTCACCTGACCTCATTAGCAGCTAATGTATAAATACCCGGCAAGTGCACACTCATCTTGCCCTGCTATTGTCCTTGTGCCCTGACCTGCAACCTGTTATCCTGATGCCCGATTCCTGTATTCCGTATCCTGAATCTGTTATATCTGTTCCTTTATCCCTGGATCTTTGCCCTGCAGCCTGATCCCCTCCATCTTGTTCCCTGTATGTTTTCTCCTGGCCCCCCATTTACTGATCTCCTGTTTATGACCCTGGCCTGGCTTGACTACGATTCTGGTACTCCCTTTTGCTACATATGCTAGTTGGTTTATTATCACTTGTTTGGTTTGTTCACTCTGTATTGGTGGTGTGTTCACATGTATATGCATTTACCTTAATAAACTTGCTTTCACCTATTTATGTCTGGTTCACTCTGTTGCAGTCCACACAGTTCTGGTCTTATCTGGTATATGACACTGCCTGATGTTAGCGGACCGGTTGTACACCCTCCTCTGTTCATCCTGGGCTTTCTGGAGATGCTCCCTCACTAATGGCATCACTCTAGCCACCCTCTCCTGCATTTGAGTGATATGTTCTACCACCATTTTGTGTGGCGAGGACTCACTTTCCCAGGTTTCCTTCACTAGATCCAGCAGTCCACGGGGTCTTCGTCCGTATACCAGTTCAAACGTTGAGAAACCCGTGGATGCCTGTGGAAACTCTCGGATGGCAAATAACAGGGCAGGGAGCAACATGCCCCAGTCCTTTCCGTCCTTCTGGACCACTCTTTTAACATTGACTTTAGGGTCTTATTAAACCTCTAAACGAGGCCATCTGTCTGAGGGTGATAGACGGATGTCCGCAACTGCTCGATCTGAAACAGTTTGCACAAGTCCGCCATCACCTTTGATATCAAAGGGGTGCCCTAGTCCGTCAAGATCTCCTTGGGGAACCCAGTTTGTGAAAACATTTGAAACAACTCCCGGGAGATGGCCTTAGAGGAAGTTTTCCTTAAAGAGACCACTTCAGGATACCTAGTTGCATAATCCAGGACTACTAACATATATTGGTGTCCCCTGGCTGACTTTACTAAGGTCCCCACCAGATCCATAGCAATTCTTTCAAACGGGACCTCAATTATGGGCAGGGGTACCAGGGGGTTTCTGTAGTGGGGCACCGGGGCAGATACCTGGCAAGTGGGGCAGAATGCACAGTACCTTTTCACCTCAGCCTTTACCCCTGGCCAGTAAAACCTGTCAGTTATCCTGGCTTCTGTATTTTTCAGCCCACAGGTATCCCCTCAGTGCATCGTTGTGGGCTAAATCAAGGAGCATCCGCCGATACGACTGGGGAACCAGCAACTGCTCCACAGTTTCCCCTCGGCTTTCAGCTACTCTATAAAGCAAGTCCCCGTTCAATGCAAAGTGACGAAACCTTTGTTTGGCACCGGGCACTTGTGGGACTCAACTGATAGCTGCTCGCGAGCATTGACCAAAGTGGGGTCCTGTAGCTGCGCGGTGCCAAACACACCCCTGGACACCCCTAAATCTGGGTGCACTAGCCTAGAGGAGGTTTCCCCCTCATCCTCCTCAATCAAGGTCTGCAATGGGAAAGATTCCTCTTCGTCCTCCCCCAACATGACCTGTAGCGGAGAGATTCCCCCCCCCCCCTCAGAGATCAACTCGGTTTTGAGACCTGAAAGACGAATATCAACTATTTTCGGATTTCTGCAACGTCATTATCAGTGACAGGTATCTCAACATTATGGGTGTGTGTTGTGGGTGGTTCTGGACCAGACCCCTCAAGGTTTGGCCCCAAAAGGACCAGTGTCCCCAGTTCTCCTGGCTGCCCCGACTGTACCTGGTTCCACAGTTCAATAAACAACGTGCAGTCACGTCCCACTATGATGTCATGTATCAGATTTCTTACCACCCCAACCTCTTGTGTCAGAGAGGTACAGCCATAGGAAACAGTCACCGGAACCAGGGGGTACTCCCTGGTGTCCCCATGTATACACACTACCCGTAAAGTCCTACTTACGGGGCCGAGTCTTCCGATCACCCTGGCATGTACCAGCGTCACCATGCCACCTGGAGTCCAGTAGAGCCCTGGCAGGAAGGTGGTTCACCCACACTTCACACTCAAACCATCCTGCAGCCAGATCAAGATGAGTGGCACATGCTCTTTGCACATAGAAGGAGCTTCTCCGACCAGTCCCACAATCCATAGGCTCCTCCTGAAGTGAGCATTGTGCTCGGGTATGCCCCCAGGACCAACATCGCCAACACTATGTCCCCCATCCTTGGGACCGGAACCAACCTCCATGGTTCTGTGGAAGATGATGCAGGTTTGCGAGTTCCAACGTCTGGCAGAGCTTCTCTCCTAGGTGCTGTGGCCAGCCTGGTTGCCCTTGGTGTGGGTTCCCGTCGCTTGGCAGGCCCGAGCAGGTCCACCACCGTGGTGTACCATTCGACCAACTCTACCAGCTGGTCAGCAGTTGCAGGGTCTCCATGGCTTACCCAGCGCTGTAGGTCATCTGGCAGGGACCACAGGTACCATTCCATCACCACCCATTCCAACATTTGCGGGCCTGTCAATTTCTCTGGTTGCAGCCATTTTTTGACCAGCTGTACCAGTTCATGCATTTGGGACCTAGGTGGTCGGTCAGGTTTATACCTCCAGCGGTGCACCCTTTGAGCCCGGATGGCTGTGGTCACTCCCAGGCGGGCCAGGATCTCTGCATTCAGAAGCTCATAGTCGCTGATGTGCTCAGCCGGGAGGTCAAAGTAGGCTTTTTGTGGGTCACCGGTAGGGAAAGGGGAGGTAATGCCAGCCCATTGGTCACGGGGCCACCCCTCTCTCTCTGCTATCCTCTCAAAGGTAGTGAGAAAAGCCTCTAAATCATCGCTGGATGTCAGTTTTTGCAAGAAATGGCTGGCCCTCACGGATACTTAGTTGCCAACGGTGCCGACCGCTTGCTCCCATCCCTCAGCCAGGCGCTGCACTGCCTCCTGCAAGGCAGTCACCTGTGTCTAAGTGGACTCCTGCTGAGCAGTAAACTGGGCGGCTAGTAACCGTGTGCTTTCCTGCAATAGGCGTGCGCACAGGGTGTGCCAGTCCACACCCTAATCGTCTTGTGTGGTGCATATTCCCCCCTGTTTGGACCACTGATATTTCATCCAAAAAAAATGTTACAAAATAAAATAATTTTAAAAGAATAAAAATACAATTACTGACACTGTCCACAGCCCTACTTACACCCTCAGTACATATACACATGCATATGTATTTGAGCTTTGGGGTGCACACCCTAATGCCATAGGCTGCGCACACCTATGTTTCCTGCTGTGCAGCTACAGCCTGTGCTAGGGCCTGCTGCTGCTGAGCCATCTCTTCCTCATGGCGACGGTTTGCCTCTGCTGAAGCTAGCTGCTGGGTCACGTTGGCTTGTGCCAATGCCTTGATGACCTTCTCCATGTTTTTTTTTCCCTGCAATCTGTAGTGTCTGAACTGATTTCACCCAAGACATGCCATAGGTACACTGTCTCTGTAAATGTCAGTTTCAAGTTTAAACGGATTTTGCGGCTGCAAATGCACTTCTGCCCGCATTCTCCACCATTTGTAAAGTTTGGGGGATTGTAGCTCCACAGGACCGAGTGCAAAGCCGGTAAACTTTAAACAAAAAGGCTTTTATTTTCAGCAACAAATCAAAATAAGGCTTCCAGCAGCACACAAGCAAAAATACAAAATAAAGTCCGCTTATCTTCAGCTCAAAGTAAAAGTAAAAAGGCATCTACAGTTTGTGGATGGGTCTTTATCCCAAAGTTCTGTTAAAACTTTGGGATAAAGACCCATCCACGAACTGTAGGTGCCTTTTTACTTTTACTTTGTTGATTATTTTAGCAGCCTCCAGCAAACTCACGGCTCTCCAAGACAGGTGTATTCACCAACTCCTCCTCACCACCACTCCTAGCACTACTTCCTGTCTTTAAGTGCTGCTTCCTGTGTGCTGGAATCCCTGTAGTCAGGGGTGGAGGCTCTTTCCCACCCGAATATCACTTCAGAGCCTCTGAAATTCCGGGTCCCAAATATCTCTCCTTTTGTGGAAAGACATCATATTGATTATTTGGCTGTTAAATTTACCGTAAAAACACATATATCTACCCACTTCTGACGGGTAAACTGTTAAATCCACTTTTCTGAATTACACTAAATTAGAGATAACTATGGTAAATATTTTCTCATAAATTATTTTGGCTATAATAAAAGCTAGGGGAGAGAAGTTTATGTGATAATTTAATAGTCAAATATATTTCTTACATTTTTGCAAGACATTTTCCAAAACCTGTCCAGTGATGATTAACTTGTTCAGATCCACGCTATAGCCAAATGACGGCTACAGCATGGACCTACTTTGCCGGGAGTACATCTATTGACGTCCTCCCTGGCCAGAGCAGCCTGCGTGCTCCCTGCAGGGTGCGCACGGCACGCTCTGCGATCAGCGATTCTATGAGACTCACTGGATCACAGATCGGAGTAAGGGGTCGATCCTGACCCCTTACCACATGATCAGCTGTCAGCCAATGACAGCTGATCATGTGATGTAAACAGAACCGGTAATCGGCTATTTTTTCTCCTCGCGCTGACAGCGTGAGGAGAAAAAAAAGCCGATCACTGGCAGCTGTGAGAGGCACAGCGGTCCCGATCAAGGAGATTGCTCCAAGCTCATCTGTGCCCACCTGTGCCACCTAGCAGTACACAACAGTGTCGCCTACCAGTGCCCACCAGCGCCACCTACCAGTGCCCATAGTGCCACCCATCAGTGCCAACAATCAGTGCCTCATCAACAGTGCTGCCTATCAGTGTCACCGATCAGAGCCCATCAGTGCCATCTTATCTGTGCCCATGAGTACTGCCTTATCTGTCCCCATCAGTGCCGCCTTATCAGTGCCACCTTAACTGTGCCTATCAGTGCCCATCAGAGAAGCCTATCAGTGCCCACCAGTGCCGCCTCATCAGAGCATATCAATGAAGGAGAAAAATGACCTGTTTGCAAAATTTTATAACAAACTATGAAACATGATTTTTTTCTTTTTAAAATTTTCCATCTTTTTTTGTTTGTTTAGCAAAAAATAAAAACCCCAGCTGTGATTAAATAAAACCAAAAGAAAGCTCTATTTGTGTGAAAAAAATTATAAAAATGTCATTTGGGTACAGTATTGTATGACCGCGCAATTGTCATTCAAAGTGCGTCAGGGCTGAAAGCTGAAAATTGGTCTGGGCAGGAGGGGGGTTTACGTGCCCAGTAAGCAAGTGGTTAAGTTTGGGTAGAGAGGTTCTAAATGATTAGTAGATATACAGGAAGAAAATGGCTTTTCATGAAGGCTTCCTATGGCTAGGACTGTTGGCTCTATTTTTTTTCCCCATTGTATTTTATTTTAAGCCATAAATAGTATGGATTGGATCTCCTGTAACCATGTGGCAGGGTGATAATGGCCATTTCCTTAGCCATACCCTAAAAAAGCAACAGAGGTGCAATCTTATTGAAATCTGGGAGCATAGAATACGATTAAAATATAATTTTATTCACATTTTATGTTAGTAGATCCAAATTAGCTTGTACCTTGGGTACAAAGAAATTCATTCTTTTTGTCACCAGACATTATAGCTTTAACCACTTGCTTACTGGGCACTTAAATCCCCTTCCTGCCAAGGCCAGTTTTCTGCTTTTAGCACTGTCACTCTTTGAATGACAAATTGCACGGTCATGCTACACTGTACCCACGAAAAAATAATGAAATTTAAAAAAAAAAATGTTTCATAGTTTGTTATAAAATTTTTAAAACAGGTACATTTTCTCCTTCATTGATGTGCACTGATGAGGCAGCACTGATAGGTGCACTGATGGGCATGGATAGGTGGCACTGATAGGCAGCACTGACAGGTGGCACTGATGATGAGGCACTGATGGGCACTGGTTGGCAGCACTGGTGGGGACTGATCGGTGACACTAGTGGGCACCTGTAGGTGGCACTGGAGGGCACTGTATAGCAGCAGTGCCTCTCCCTGTTCGGGACAGATGTCCCTCAGTCAGAAGCCAGTTATCAACTTTTTTTTTCCACTGCACACTGCAAAGCCCACGAGTCATGCACCTGTTCTTCACACCAGGCAATGAGGAGGTAATATATTGCTTTCTCACTGCCTGATTTAACCCTGAAATGCTGCACTACAATGCTACAATAGTGTGCATAGCATGCAGATGCAGCGCAACCCTATTGAACTTCATGGCTGAGTTTGACAAGCTGTGAAGCTAAACATGCCAAAGCCATGGCATGTGAACAGGCCCATCTTCTATTAATTGTGTTTGCAGCTGTGCAACTAACTGCTCATCCTGCAGCCGACAGCTATAGAGGATTTTCTCACATTTCAGGGTAGTAGCACTTTGGGGTTTATTTACTAAAGGCAAATCAACTTTGCACTACAAGTACACTTGGAAGTGCACTGCAAGTCCACTTGGTAGTGCAGTCGCTGTAGATCTGAGGGGGGCATGCAAGGAAAATAAAAAATAGCATTTTTGCTTGTATATAATTGGATGATAAAATCAGAAGAGCTTCCTCTCATTTCAGAGCTTCCCCTCAGATCTACAGCAACTGCACTTCCAAGTGCACTTTCAGTGCACCTTTAAGTGCACTTGTGGTGCAGAGTGGATTTGCCTTTAGTAAATCAACCCCCTTATCTTTATTCCATGATTTGAGGAAAAGAACTGTGCAACAGGCTGCACATAGGTCTGGCTGTTGGACTCTCTTCAAAAGCAGACAAGAAAGGTGAGAACACCACCACCCAAATGGTCCTTCAGGATAGTATCCACCAACATGACTTGGACTTAGGTTGGTGCTGCATGCTCCTGTTCTCTCCAGTGGCCCATAGATCGACTCTGATGTAATTGGACCCTTACCCATTCACAGTTAGGTCAGCCACAGCTGCTCCATCAGGCACAGTCCTACTGATCAACTGAAGGTGGTAGGAGCTGCAGCTTATATCCCCAGAGCTTGTCCAGGAGATGGGGCGCTGATGGGAACCCAGGAGATGTGGGTATCCAGAGGATTGTAGGTATAAAAAATAAAGGACCCTGCACCAACCACTGGGATAGGCGTGTAATTGGGCACTCTGTTACATGACTATCTTTTTCTTTTCAAATTTATTTATTGAATTTTAACAATTAGTATACATAAGAAAATATGGTGGCAGCAAAACAAAAGATCACATATATGGTAATAATATGGAGTTGTAGTTCCAACATAAACTAAAAGTAGTTTAAAACAATTTTAGCATGGATCTAACTACTCAAAAGATTGCATCATACATTGTATAAGAGAGGATAAACCAACTTAGACCAGGTTAATTTAACCCTTTCATGACTAAGCCTATTTTTGAAATTTGGTGTTTACAAGTTAAAATCCGTATTTTTTGCTAGAAAATTACTTAGAGTTCCCAAACATTATATATATTTTTTTAGCAGAGAATCTAGAGAATAAAATGGAGATTGTTGCAATATTTTTTATCACACGGTATTTGTGCAGCGGTGTTTTAAACGCAAATTTTTGGAAAAGTGACACTTTCATGAATTTTAAAAAATCCAAACAGTAAAGTTACCCCAATTTTTTTGTATAATGTGAAAGATGATGTTACGCCGAGTAAATAGATACCAAACATGTCACCCTTTATAATTGCACACACTCGTGGAATGGCGACATACTACGGTACCTATGAATTTCCATAGGTGACGCTTTAATTTTTTTTTACGGTTACCAGGTTTGAGCTACAGAGGAGGTCTAGTGCTAGAATTATTGCTCTCGCTCTGACGATCGCGGCAATACCTCACATGTGTGGTTTGAACACCGTTTACATATGCGGGCGCGACTTCCGTATGCGTTTTCTTCGCTGCGCGAGCTTGCGGGGACAGGGGCACTTTAAAAAAAAAATTTATTTATTTATTTATTTATTTTATTTATTTTTTTACTTTAAAATTGTGTTTAAAAATTTTTTTTTTTTTTTTTTTTTTTTTACTTTTATTGCTGTCACAAGGATGTAAACATCCCTTGTGACAGTAATAGGTGGTGACAGGTACTCTTTACACTTCAAAGTATTCAGATCGCCGAAAACGGCGATTCTGAATACTGTGTACTTTTTTTAATTCGGCGCCATTGGCAGCCGAGTAAACGGGAAGTGACGTCATGACGTCGCTTCCGCGTTTACAACAAGAAGGCTGGAACGAAGCCGCTCACAGCTTCGTTCCAGCCCGCCCCCAGCCGCCGAAGATTCCCGATTGGACACCGGGCCTCCCGATCGCACGGGAGGCCCGGTAACAGCGGCGGGAGGTGGCGGGAGGGGGGATGTCCCCTCCCGCTCCTCCGGTATAACAACCGAGCGGCTTTTAGCCGCATCGGTTGTTATACACGGGTAGCCGATCGCCCTCTGGAAACAACGGTACCGGGATGATGCCTGCAGCTGCGGGCATCATCCCGGTATAACCCCGGAAAGCCGAGTACGCATATCTGCGTACGGTCGGCGGGAAGGGGATAAGATGACCTCAGATAAAAAAAAGGTCTTAATTATTATCAAGTGTATAGTTTTTAAATAAAATAATAATAATAATTTATTATAGAATCTAAAACCTTATACTACATATTGGAACTATGTACAATTGGTATAATGATAACCAAGGAAATAAAAGTCCTGCTACCAGAACTATATAAAGAGTAAATTGAAAGAGGAGAGAGAGAATAGAGGGAAAAAGTAGAAGAGAGAAAGGAGATAAAAGAAAAAGTAATCTAATGCCGTGTACACACGACCGGACTTTGACCACAAAGGTCTGACAGAACGAATCCATCGGACAATTAGATCGTGTGTGGGCTTCATCTGACCTTTTCTGTCGAAAAATACGACGGACTTTTGAAATAGAACATGTTTCAAATCTTTCTGACAGATTTGAGTCCTATCGAAAAATCCGTTAGTCTGTATGCTAGTCCAACGGACCAAAAACGACACAAGGGCAGCTATTGGCTACTGGCTATGAACTTCTTTATTTTAGTCCGGTCGTATGTCATCACGTTCGAATCAGTCGGACTTTGGTGTGATCGTGTGTAGGCAAGTCCGTTTCGTCGAAAAGTCCTTCGGCGTTCAGTCCGTTGAAAAGTCTGCTCGTGTGCACACGGCATTAGGTAGGAGGAAAAATAGATAGGGAAGAAAGAAATGAGAGGTAGTAGGGGTCCCCGGGGTAGTACTTGGTAATAAACACATATCATGAATGCAGAGAATGAAAGTATAAATCGAGATTACCGAGGTCTTAGTAGGGAAGCATCAAAATTGGAAGGCAAAAAGTGAGTCACCCAGGGATTCCATATATTCTCAAAGTTGGATTTTTTATCTTGAGTTATAGCCTCTGATTTGGCATGGATCATTGCTTGATTGACATTATTTTTAGTTTCAGCAATAATTAAGGATAGGGATTTCCAAGCTTTGGCAATTATTTGTTTCACGGCTGTAGTGATCTGTAATGGGAGTTTGAATTGGCGGAAGGAGAAAGTGGCCAGTTTTAAGTTTAAAAGTGCTATTGTAGGATCAGGATTGATAGGGATTTCAAACAGTGTTGAAATCATAAGCAATACATCTTTCCAGAAATGTTTTGCTACCGGGCAATCCCACCAAGTATGAAGATGTGATCCAAGATCACCACAGCCACAAAAACAAGATGGGGAATAGTTTGGAGCATATTTCGCAATTCTGACAGGGACCAAATAGCATCGTGTGAGTACTTTGTAATTTGTCTCTAACACAGCTATGTTTTGTGAGCGTGATTTAATTGTGATTCAAATCTTATCCCAATCGACTGCTTCCAACAAAAAAACAAGATCTATCTCCCACTTAGCCACATATGATGGTGGGTCTGAGTTGGGTTTAGTAATAAGATGAGTGTAAAGAGTTGAAATAAGTCCCTTAGTGTGTGGGTCACGTTTACATATATTTTCAAAGCACGTTAATTTATCTAAATGAATTCTTCCTTGGATATAGGGCATAAAAAATGTTTTAATCTGAAGATATCGAAAGAGCTCTGAATTGAGAAGTTTGTGACTTTCACATAAGTCAGGGAAAGTTTTGAATGAAGTAGAGGATGCTAGTTCACAGAGTTGAGTTAAATTAGTGGAGGTCCATGCTTTAAGGGAAGACCAAGCAGGATAGAAAAGTGGATTTTTAAGAAATGATAAAAGAGGTATATGGGGAGATTGTAGTCCATTTACTAATTTAAATTTATCCCAAATGGCTAGTGTATGTTTAGTTATAGGATTATTATAGGAGTTTTTTACGGTCGGAGGAATTAGACCATACAAGGTTGGTTATTGAAAGTGGGTCGCAATCTATTGATTCCAGCGCAACCCAAAGCGGAATTTAACATTTTGCGTGATATTTAGGGATATGGGCTAAATGTGCTGCATGGTAATAGGTGGTAAAATTAGGATACCCTAGTCCTCCTTTGGGCTTTGGAAGATAAAGAGTGTGTTTGGGCAGACGGGGTTTCAAGGAGCCCCAAACAAAAGTTAATGCCTTACGTTGTAGTATTCTGAGAAAGTATGCTGGAACAGAGATAGGTAAAACTCGAAAAAGATAAAGAATTTTGGGCAGTATAGCCATCTTTATTACGTTAATTTTACCTATCCAAGATAATGGTAGAGAGGACCATTGTGTCAGAAGATTAGATATTTGATGCAAAATTGTAGGATAATCAACAGTGAAAATATCAGAAAGATTGGATGTGAGAGTTATCCCTAGGTAAGGAAGGCGTGAAGTGGACCATAAGAAAGGGAGAGATGTTTGCGCTTGTTATAAAATATGAGGAGGTAAAGATATATTTAAGGCTATAGATTTTTGAGAGTTATTAATGAGACCAGATCCGCGGGCAAAGTGATCAAGTTTACTTATAAGATTAGGAGCAGAAATATGAGAGGATGACATAAAGATTAAGATATCATCAGCATATAGGCAAAGTTTATGTTGGTGACCAGCTAAATCTAGAACTTTAATAGAAGGGTCAGTACAGATTGATTGACCAAGGAGTTCAATAAGTAGGGCAAATAAGAGTGGGGAAAGTGGGCGTCCCTTATGCGTACCCCTACAGATGTCAAATAGGTTTGAATTATATCCAGCATATTTAACATAAGTTTTGGGATTTTTGTATAATTAGGAGACTCAGCTAAGAAAATGAGGACCAAATCCCCAACTCTGCAGGACAAAATGTAGGTAATGCCACAAAACTGTATCAAATGCTTTTTTGATATCGAAAGATAAGAGATAGATGGGTGTTTGTTGTGATTTAGCTGCTTGAATTAGTAAAGTAGTCCTACGTACATTATTTGCTGCTTGGCGCTGTGGGATAAAGCTGAACTGGTCTTTATTTATTAAAGAACCTATTACACTATTTAAGTGGGTCACTAAGACTTTCGCTAGTAACTTAATGTCAAAGTTGAATAATGATATGGGTCTATGGTTAGAACAAGATGTATTGTCTGACTGAGGTTTGGGGATCATTGAAATTATAGCCGTTAATGTTTCGGGGTGAAAGGATTGATCGTTAAGGAGAGAATTAAATGCGTCTGTTAACATTGGAGCGAGAATATGAGAGAATTTCTTATAGTATAGGGCAGAGAAGCCATCCGGGCCTGGACGATTATTTGGTTTAAGAGAGTCAATCGCTAATTTAATTTCAATAGCTGTAATAGGGCTTTCACGACAATCGCATTGGGCTACAGGAATAGTAGAAAGTATGATTTGTGAAAACAATGATTCTGCTAAAGTTTGATCAAAAGATCCTTCCCTTTTATATTAGGAGGTAAGATGTTTTTGAAAGGTGTGGAGGATCTTTACTTGATTACTAGTAAATGTATCATGAGATCATTTCAGTTGAATTAGTTTAAAGGGGCTATTTAGTTTCTTAAGTGCTCAGGCTAAAAGAGTGTCTGGTTTATTCGCTTTAAGATAAAATTTACGTTTAGACTTATATAACATTTTATCTACAGATTCTGATAAAAAAAAAAGGTCACGGTTTAAACGCAGAAATAGAAAACCGCGCTAGACTAGGAAAATAAAAACCAAAAGCAGCAACTCAATGGTGGGATAACACAGATAGATAAATGGATAGAAAGGAGCTGCGCTCAAACACAAATATGAATAATGAAAAATAAATGGTGAAATCAGTCCGTAAATACTAAATCAATAGTCCATAAATTGATCAGGTAACCACCACAGTGACTTCACACAAATCAGAAAGTGCCCAACCACCATACGGATTGCCTGCTTACTGAATAGCAGGCAGCAAGAAGCGATCGGCTGTAACCCAGCCACGGCCTTTGATTTCCAAAGACGGCTGCTGGACTGACACGGGACTGCCCCTAGTCATAGGTCTGGTAATAACAACCCCCTAGGCGTCCCACTGGATCAAAGCTGTACTGGAAGGTACTCCGGGGAAGCTGGAGGCCCAGGTCCTCTCTGTGGTCCACCAACAAACGAAAGATCCACCAGAGTAAAAAAAAAAAAAACAACCGATGACCACTCTTATACTGCCTAGACACGGATATTTGCCATTATTTTATGGATTTCTCACTCTTCCTAGTTTTTTTCCTTTCTTAGGTCAGGAAAAGCTTGGTGTTTGATTGTGTACTTTCTCAGACTGATTGGAAATGGAAAATGGGAAATTTTACTCTGGTGGATCTTTCGTTTGTTGGCGGACCACAGAGAGGACCTATGTAAACAATCAGTGGGGAAGTAATATATTTAGTTTCCCTGTAAAGCATGGGGAAAATTATTTCTTATCCTAGTAAAAGCACCTAACCCTTTTTTTATTAGGTATGTTTTATAGCAGAAAGTAAAAAATATTTTTTTTTTCTCAAAATTGTTGGTCTTTTTTTGTTTCTAGCGCAAAAAAATAAAAACACGCAGTGGTGATCAAATACCGCCCAAAAGAAAGCTCTATTTGTGGAAAAAAAGGACATAAAATTGTTTGGTACAGTGTCGCATGACTGCGCAAGTAACACAGTGCTGTTTTGCCAAAAAATGGCCTGGTCATGAAGGGGGTAAATCTTTCGGAGGTCAGGTGGTTAAAGGTCTTATTTAGTTTACATTGCCAATTTCATCAAACATCTAATGATAGCGCATTATTACACGATTGCTAAATATAGATCATGATAAAGATAATCATTTTTTGTATTTTAAATAATAAAGAACGGTAATACATTTGGGACACAGACCCTAAAGTATAACATCACATTTAGGAATGCATACCTGCATTAATAAGAGCTTTTTAAAAAGCAGCACATCTGATTTGCACCTTCACAGTTTGCATTCAAGACCGAACTATGTTTATGATGCAGTTTCAAATTACTGCATGGGACTCACAATCACAGCTAATTTTTCTGACAAACTCATTTTTATTTTAATACATTTTATTTCACTAAAGGTTACTTTACTATAAATATTTTGCTTCACTTATATAATATTTGCCTAGTACAGTACTATTTCTTGTGTTGTTTTAATGTATGAGTTAGAAAAAAATATCCCCGTTAGAGTCTCGATAATGTTTGCATCTTGCAACAAAGACGGATATACTGTTTATAATCCTTCACAATCAATGTAAAATAAAGTAGCCCTGGCAGAGCTTTGCGTAATAGTGTCACGTACTGTTGGTCCAATCTGGGCAATAGCGGTTTTATGTTGTCGACTTTTATATTCAGACATGTGGATTTTGTTAAAAAACTGATGGCACTACTATTTTTCTCTTGTATGAATACACCACTTGGTTGATCTTTTTGATGCAGAAGAGCATTCTACATATTTGGATTGGTAAATGCATATTGACTTCTATACATGCAAGGAGGTCCCTGATTCCAGTTATTGTGTGAGAAGTATCACTTTGTATTTGTCATGTTTCTTCTATATTGCCAAATCTAATATTCATTTAAACAGTCTGTACAGTAGTGTTTTTGTAAACTTCACTGCAGTTATGCAACACAGCTTAATTGGCAAACTAGCTCACTAACAGCCAGTTCACATCTGCGTTTTTGGGTACAATGCATTGTAGTAACTTTTTACATAAATTTTAGACAACTTAATATTGAACTCTATAGAATGCACATTTTCATGGAAGATCGCCAAAGATGCAGTATGTAGGACTTTTCTAATGCACCACACCTAAAGCACATACAATATGCACAGGTGTTAATGGGGCCTCAGAAGGAGCAACGCCTTACCGATTAGTTCTTTTCTCCGCACTCCTGTCAATCAAGTAGTGAAGCCTCACTGGTAATAGGATTTTTGAAAGAAACATTATCAAATAAACCAATGCAATCAGTCTGTGTTTTTGCACTTTCTTTAGGAAACAAACCACAGAGAAACCAAGAGAACAGGAGCTGTGGAAACTGTGATTCATGAGTTGTTTTATTGTCATCTGATTGGACAAATCTGTGTATGTACATAAAAAAAAAAAAATGCTTTTCTGTTACAGTTGTGTGCAAGAAATTGTAGTAATGTGCGCATAGTTATACATTTTAAAATCTTAAAAAATACATTTCTCTATTATATTTTGAAGAATGACTGTGAGAAATGTCACAGTGGTTGTGGAATTTATTCTTCTTGGACTTTCTAGTAATCCAAAAACTCAAGTTATTCTTTTTTTTATATTTCTGTTTTGGTATTTGATCATCTTGATTGGAAACCAAATTTTTATTATTCTAATATTAACAGACACCAGTCTTCATACACCTATGTATTTCTTTCTTGCAAACCTTTCTTTTCTGGATCTCTTTTATTCAACTTCAATTGTACCAAGGATGCTGAGGGATCTGATGTCATTGAGAAATGGAATCTCCTATGCTGAGTGTGCAACACAGATGTACATATCGCTCTCCTTTGGAGAAACTGAGTGTATTCTGCTAGCTATTATGGCATATGATCGGTATGTAGCTATATGTTATCCGTTACATTACACTACCATCATGAGTAAGATGATCTGTCTCAGAATAGCTACTGGTACATGGCTATGTGGGTTTCTTCTTTCTATTTCTCACGTGGCTCTTACACTGAATGTAGATCTTTGTGGCAACAATGTAATTAATCATTTTCTATGTGAAGTACCAGAAATCCTATCTCTGTCATGTGAAAATATTATCTTAGTTGAATTCATTATTTTTGTGGTGGGTGTGATCATTCTTATGACTCCTGTCACATTTATTGTAGTGTCATATATTAAAATAATGTTATGTATCATAAAAATTGCATCATCAAGTGGTCGAAGGAAAGCCTTTTCTACATGTGGGTCTCATATGATAGTTGTTGCAATATTTTATGGTTCAGCTATGGCTGCCTACATGAAACCTAGATCAAGTTCAATACCAGGAACAGATAAAGTGATTGCCATCTTTTATACAATTGTACCTCCAATGTTGAACCCAATGATTTATACTCTTAGAAATAATGATGTTAAAGTGACATTTCTGAAATTTAGAAATAGATATTTTCTTTGCTAATGAGAAAAGGAAGGTACAGTATTGAAAGAAATAAGTGAAATTATACGTGTATAATAGTTGCCGGATAGCACTTATAAAGTGATCCCGCAACCTTGTGTACTACATTTAAAAATCCAACAAAACATAAGACCTAGTGTTCTCCATGTAAATGTATGTTAGAATCTAATATTCATCAATTAACAATTATTAACAAATGAATGCATGCCCGAGATCTTTTCAGAATAATTGAGTTGAATATATATATTTATATCTCTTCTATGCATGGAAAAAGTGAAATTATATAAGATTTGTATACTTGTGAAAGTATATGCGGTTATAAGCTCATAAGCATAAGCTCACATATGGCAATAATTAGTTGGTTTCCTTCCCCTACCCCCATCTGTGAGAAGGAAGGATTCACATACTTTAAGATGCAAAAGTTCAATGTGTTAGTTAAGAGATATGCACATCCCAAACATCTTCTCAATAGTCTGCCAATATCTCAATTTATGAGAGAGTAGAACGTATTTGCTCTGATGAAGATGACAAACTACAGCAACTCAACAAGATGTACGAGAAGTTTCGGGAAAGAGGGTACCCTGTAGAAGTCCTTGACCATGCACTAACCAAGATTGGGACCACCCGCACTAAGTTGTCAGGGCCTTTAGATCGACCACTGTTCATCCACACATTCAACAGCGAATCTAACAATATCAGACAAGTCATTAGGAAAAATCTACGTATTCTACAGGCCGACAACTCATTGGCATATGGACTCAAAACGGGGCCCGTAATTGCACATAGACGGAACAAGACACTTCGTGACGTTCTTGTACAAGCTGACCCTAGACATAAATATGCTAAGACTATACCTAAAATTTCACAGAAGACTAGCTGCTACAAATGCCACAATTGCAATGTATGTAATTCCCTCATATGTGGCGAACACTTCAATCACCCACATAGGGGCAACCGATATCGCATAAAAGAGTACCTGAACTGTAAACACTGACTACTGTGTTTACATTCTAAAAAGCCCATGCGCACTCACCTATGTCGGCAAAACAACCGGCCCTTTTAAAAGGAGGTTTCAAAAACACAGAAGCGATATTAGACTCGCTCTATCAAAAACAGAAGAGGACAAGCAGATCAATTTTAACAAACCAGTGGCGGTGCATTTTGTCAAACACAGACATCAAACACACAAACTAAGGGGTATGGTTATTGAACATGTCCAACAACCTATTAGAGGAGATGACCATGACCGTCAACTACTACAACGCGAAGCCTATTGGATCCATACCCTGGGCACGGTCCATCCTGGAGGACTTAACGCCAACCTATCATTTACTTGCTTTTTGAATGAGAGATAGCTGACCTGTGTCCTTAATTTGAACGATGATTGGACTAATTCCCTTTGACCTTGGAGTTTTTTCTTTTTCTGTGTTTATCCCCCTCTTCCTTTCCATAATGTTTACTCAGTTCCGTGCGATGGCCTTATGCCAATACAATATAGGACTATTTTGATCTGTTGTGATTTTCTCACTGGTATCTTTCCCTGTAATAATGAACCTTCCGATTCAATTTTTGAACTTAAGTAGCTAGGCTTCGCACAACCAGGAGTGTTCTCTCTTCCCCTCTCTTCCTCTACCTTCCCCCCTTTCCCGTTCTCTTTCCCCCCCTTTTTCCTTCCTTTTTTTCTTTCTTTCTCCTTCCCCCCTCCCCCCCCCCCCTTGATTACCACTTCTATTTATTTTTATTTTTTCTTTCCTTTCCACCATTATTACTTATTTTCATCTCTAATTTCATTAGTTTTTGTCTTCATTTAATTTTTCATTTATTAATTTATTTTTCTATTTTTTATTCATTTTTATTTTATTTTCATTTTTATTTATCTTTTTTTTTGTTCAATATTTACAGTTACTTCTATTATTTTCATCTTTATATTTATTTTTATTTATATTTATTTCTATTTTTATTTATTTGTTTTTGTTTTCATTTTCTTCTCTTTTTCTCCTTTGTTTCTTTCCTTTCTATTTTTTCTATTCTTTCTATTTTTTCTATTCTGTCTATTTATTTTTTATTCTATCCATTTTATTATTTCCATCTCTTACATAATTTTCTTCATTTATCTTTTCATCTATTGTTTATTGCCATGTTCATTTATTTTTATTTTCCTTGTTTCACCATTTCTATCTCTATTTTCAAAATGATTTGTACTTCTAAATTTCACCACTTTTTTCCCCTTCTCTTCTTTGTTTTCTTTCAATCCTTTCCTTTCTTCTCTATTTTCAACTCCTAGGTCCCGATCTCTCCCCCTTTCTTCCCTCTGTGCTTCTCCCTCTTTCGTTTCCTTCACGTTCTGCTTCTCTTCGCCCACATCACTCACACTGCTCACATCCTCCCCACCTCCCCTGATTGGATGCCGTCTGCCTGGATGGGCGGGGCCAGCGGGTGTCACTTGTTTCTATGACACCGGCGGCCCCGGCAATGCAGCGTCTCCCGTTGCCTAGCTACCGCCCGTGCATCACGCACACGCGGCCAGTGGTGTCTGCCTAGTCCAATGAAATTACCCCCACACGAGCGCCGATCTGGCACCGATTACATACTATTTTATGGCATCAGCGGCCCCTGGCACTTTAACCCCCCCTGCTGCCTGGTTACCGCCGCCACATCGCGCATGCGCGATCGGTGATTGCCATTCAAGTTTAATATATACATCCCCGTACTAGCGCCAGTTGACACCTTACGTAATCATGCTATAAACAGTTCTGTTCCCTAGCAACGGGCCCGTCCCTGAAATGAAATTACCCCCACACCAGCGCCAATCTGGCGCCGATTACATACTATTTTATGGCATCGGCGGCCCCTGGCACTTCAGCGTCCCTGCTGCCTGGTTACCGCCGCCACATCGCGCATGCGCGATCGGTGATTGCCATTCAAGTTTAATATATACATCCCCGTACTAGCGCCAGTTGACACCTTACGTAATCATGCTATAAACAGTGCTGTTCCCTAGCAACGGGCCTGTCCCTGTATGGGCTCAGGATCCACCATTTCACATGACAAATACAGGTAATGTCAGGAGTTTTTAACCCCTCATTTACATATTGTTTGGTGATCTGTTTTAAATATGCTATCCTTTTATTATGTTTATTTTTGAGTCTTTCTGGCGGGTTTTGTGACGTCATACCTTTCTGGGGGGGAGGAGTTTTGTTCTTTCTTGACTTTTTCTTGATTTTTGATTGGTTGATGGTTATTTAAATTCTCTTCACTGGTATTTCCACATTTATCACATGCCTGACGAAGGGGTCCTGCGTGACTCCGAAACGTTGCACCTTTTTGTGTTGTGATCATGCAATAAACTAAACCGATTGGACGCCACCGTGTGCTGATCCTTGGTGTGCTGGCAAGTATCTACAAGAGATATAAGTCCTTTATATTACAATATTTCTTGATTAGGATATTAATAAGAACATTGCGTTTTAAATTAATATAATATACATACTGATATATGTAGTATTTGATTTAGAAGTTAAAGGAAACTTACAGTGGGGATGGAAAGTATTCAGATCCCCTTAAATTTTTCACTCTGTTATATTGCAGCCATTTGCTAAAATCATTTAAGTTCATTTTTCCCTCATTAATGTACACACAGCACCCCATATTGACAGAATAACACAGAATTGTTGACATTTTTGCAGATTTATTAAAAAAGAAAAACTGAAATATCACATGGTCTTAAGTATTCAGACCCTTTGCTGTGACACTCATATATTTAACTCAGGTGCTGTCCATTTCTTCTGATCATCCTTGAGATGGATCTACACCTTCATTTGAGTCCAGCTGTGTTTGATTATACGTATTGGACTTGATTAGGAAAGCCACACACCTCTCTATATAAGACCTTAAAGCTCACGGTGCATGTCAGAGCAAATGAGAATCATGAGGTAAAAGGAACTGCTTGAAGAGCTCAGAGACAGAATTGTGGCAAGGCACAGATCTGGCCAAGGTTACAAAAAAATTTCTGCTGCACTTAAGGTTCCTAAGAGCACAGTGGCCTCCATAATCCTTAAATGGAAGACGTTTGGGACGACCAGAACCCTTCCTAGAGCTGGCCGTCCGGCCAAACTGAGCTATAGGGGGAGAAGAGCCTTGGTGAGAGAGGTAAAGAAGAACCCAAAGATTACTGTGGCTGAGCTCCAGACATGATGGAAGAAAGTTGTAGAAAGTCAACCATCACTGCAGCTCTCCACCAGTCGAGCCTTTATGGCAGAGTGGCCCGATGGAAGCCTCTCCTGCAAGACACATGAAAGCCCGCATGGAGTTTGCTAAAAAAAAAAAAACACCTGAAGGACTCCAAGATGGTGAGAAATAAGAGTCTCTGGTCTGATGAGACCAAGATAGAACTTTTTGGCCTTAATTCTAAGCGGTATGTGTGGAGAAAACCAGGCACTGCTCATCACCTGTCCAATACAGTCCCAACAGTGAAGCATGGTGGTGGCAGCATCATGCTGTGGGGGTATTTTTCAGCTGCAGGGACAGGACGACTGGTTGCAATCGAGCGAAAGATGAATGCGGCCAAGTACAGGGATATCCTGGACGAAAACCTTCTCCAGAGTGCTCAGGACCTCAGACTGGGCTGAAGGTTTACCTTCCAACAAGACAATGACCCTAAGTACACAGCTAAAATAACGAAGGGGTGGCTTCACAACAACTCCGTGACTGTTCTTGAATGGCCCAGCCAGAGCCCTGACTTAAACCCAATTGAGCATCTCTGGAGAGACCTAAAAATGGTTGTCCACCAACGTTTACCATCCAACCTGACAGAACTGGAGAGGATCTGCAAGGAGGAATGGCAGAGGATCCCCAAATCCAGGTGTGAAAAACTTGTTGCATCTTTCCCAAAAAGATCCATGGCTGTATTAGATCAAAAGGGTGCTTCTACTAAATACTGAGCAAAGGATCTGAATACATAGGACCATGTGATATTTCTGTTTTTCTTTTTTAATAAATCTGCAAAAATGTCAACAATTTTGTGTTTTTCTGTCAATATGGGGTGCTGTGTGTACAATAATGAGGAAAAAATGAACTTAAATGATTTTAGCAAAAGGCTGCAATATAACAAAGAGTGAAAAATTTAAGGGGTTCTGAATACTTTCCGCCCCCACTGTATATTGTGTAAGTTAAATGGTTTTACATATAGCTCCTCTTGGCCCACTCCTCAGGAATGTCAACTACCACCCTTGTGTGAGGTGGGAGGGAAACTATGTTTCAATTAAAGCCCGCAGTTTTCTGTGGAACTATAAGGCAAATCAAGCCTTTTTAGGAAGGAGAGGTCAGATGTTGGGGGCTGAATTTAGGAGTAAAAGGAGTTATATAATCTTTATTTTATTTTGAAAGTACATATAACAAGACATGTCCAACATTTTGCATTAGAATGAAATTGCTGACCCACATGGGTCTGCCATGCATGTACTGCACAGCTAAGCTGGTTGAACAAAGAAGAAAAATAAAATACAACATGAACATAACATACAACATTTGAATAAAATAAGTATCATGTGCGAGTTGTGCGGAATGACAAGGGGGTTATCATCAGTTAATAGGTTAGAAGCATCGCCTTCGGGCTCTGGCTTTGTTCAGGTCAGGACAGGGGCGTAACTAGAGGGAGGAGCCGGATGTGGGTGGAGTCTCAACGCCGTTGCTAAGCCTGGGTGGCTCGGCGTCCCTCCAGCTGCGATGCTCGTACTGAGCGGTTCGCGGACTGAGCGCTAACCCTTGGCTGCCCCCCCCCTTTGGAGTACCGCATCCCGCGAGCCATCCCTCCGTGCCCCTATTCAGCTGCTCGGTTCCGGAGGTCGGCTGCGGTGGGCGGAGGCGGTGGGAGCGGCGCGCCAGTGAGTGCTTGCAGTGGCAGGAGGCTGCTGATATCTGGAGCTCGATCGGGGGTGCCGTGCCTCCCTCTAACGTATGCCGACGATCATCAAACCGAGAGGAGAAGGAGTGAACAAGCATGACCTAGCAAGGAGCGGACCAGGCAGAGTCGGATTGACTGGAGCCAAGGACGAAGATTAATAGATGAAACAAGGGAATCCCACGGACAGATGAAAGCCCCAGGAGTTTCATAAGAGAAGCGCAAGCAATGTGAAGTTGGGTAAGATTTTGGTATCTCTACCTGGAAAGGAGGGTAAGTGGCTTATTGGAACAATCTAAAAATCATATGGATACTCCCATATAGGGGACTGTGTTTTAACTATATATCTGTAAGTACTACTATAAAAGAAACGTATAACAATCTCCGAAGGTAGAGTCTCGCTGGGTTTGAACTGTAACATGAGGGATTTTACCTGATACTGCAACACTAAAAATTTGGTGGCATTTTTAATGTTGGCTGCTGGTGGTGTGCAAGTCCAAGAGGCGGCGGAGAAACAGTGGTGAGAACCCCCTGATAGGAGAGCCTCTGGGAGAATAGGAGCCTATAGCTCCAGGGTAAAAAACAGATATTGTTTATTTTTGCAACACATCTTAATCCTGAACCAACGAGATCACCCCTACCCCCTTAACTACTTATAAATATCGGAATTAAAGGGCTTTTAGCGGGTGGACGCAGGGCGTCTGGGTAGGAGGGGTTAAGAGAACTGTACTACATATTGCGTGTGCCCTGTTTTGGCATTTCCGCGTTTTTTCAAGGAAGAAAAAAAAATGAGAGGCAAATCAGCAAGAGGGGCCACTGCCAACCCACCTAGAGCGAGCGCCAGCCCAGGAGCCATCAGGAAATATATGGTGAATGAGCCCAGTAAAATCAGCCCGGATAAATCAACAGGGACTAAAAACAAAACACCAGAGCGCCTAGTTAAAGTTGGAACAAGAAGTCAGGGAAGGGGTGGGGAGAGGAGGGGAAGGGGTGGGGAGAGGAGGGGGTGGGTGAGGGGTTAGGGTGGTGTGGGGGGGGGAAGGAGGGGTGGGGGGGTATTGTGGGGACGGGAGGGTGAAAGGGGTAAAAGAGGGTCTAACGAATGTAAAAGCATTAGGAGCCTGTTTTTTAGAAGAGAGAAATCAAATAAGAGAGAGTGATGATACCTAATCTAAAAATTATCTCTTATAATGTTAGGGGACTGAATGCCTGTGTAAAACGTGCAAATATTTTAGGGGAACTGAAGTACCTTAAGGCTGGGGTCGCAATGCTCCAAGAGACACACTTAAGTACCAATAAGAATCAAAAGATTTACTCCAGAGACTTCCCAGTCTGGTACTACAGTGATTCACCAATTAGGGGAGCAAGGGGAGTGGCTATAGGGTTTGCCAGGGAGACTAGATTTGAACTGGAGGAGGCATTATCAGACCCGGAAGGTCGGTTTCTCTTCCTGAAAGGCAAAATCAACGGTCTGAAGTACTCCCTGGCAAACATCTATGGGCCAAACAAAAACACATATAGAAAAGTAATGAGCATACTGACCAAATTTGATGAATTTAAGATGGGGAGGGCTATCGTTGCAGGGGATTTTAATCTCTGTTTAGACCCCGAGAGGGATTGTTCGTCGTATGTCCAGGGGAGGGGGGGAGTGTGGGCCGGGAAACTCAAAAAGAAGCTGCACCAACTACAGCTGGTGGATGTTTGGAGGATCCAGCAAGGGGACACGAGGGACTACACATATTACTCCCCCGTGCATGCGACATATTCGAGACTCGACTTTTTCCTAATAGAACATAGGTTGTTGGAAGAGGTCACAGAAGCAGCCATCGGCAACATGACATTCTCGGACCACGCACCCGTGAGTTTATATATAAAATTAGGCGAAACAGACATACAGGGTATGGGATGGAGACTGAATGATGACCTGTTAAATGACAAAGACATCTTAAGGAGAATCAAGGAAGAGCTGGGGTGGTTTTTTTAAATTAATACGCCCGGGGAAGTAAGCGAGGCCACAATTTGGGAAGCCCATAAAGCCTACATTAGGGGTATATTTATGATGGTAGGGGGGGGGAAAAATAAGAGATTGAAACATGAAATGTCAACCCTGACTAAGGAGATCCAGGAACTAGAGCAACAACACAAAGTATCAGGTGGAAGGGAGATATGGATAAACCTACTGAAAAAAACAGAAGAGCTGAGGGCCGCATTAGAACAGGAGACACGTAAAACCTATAACATGGTAAAAAAAGAGAGATACATCTATGGTAATAAACCTGGTAGGCTTTTGGCTAGGGTCCTGAAAAAAACGAAAATGAGCAATTACATTGAAAAAATTAGGACTAAATCGGGGGAAATTAAATACAAAATGCGTGACATAGCGAAAGCTTTCCAAGAGTTCTATGGGGCATTGTATGCAATTAATGCAGATAACCCCCAGGAAATGGACAACTGTAAGTGTGAGGCTAGTAAAACATTTCTAAAAGAAGCAAACCTAACAAAAATTACGGAAGAAGATAGTGACATGTTAGATGCCCCAGTGACCCTACAGGAACTAAGGAGGGCCATCCAGGACATCCCAAATGGGAAAAGCCCAGGGCCTGATGGGTTGACTGCCCTTTATTATAAAAAACTACAAGAACCACTGCTCCTCATATTGTGCTCTTACATCAATGGGATCGGGGTAGGTTGGGAGATGAGAAAGGAAGTACTCGAAGCGAGGATTGCTGTCATAGGGAAGGAGGGAAAGGATAGCACTTGGTGCTCAAGTTACAGACCCATTTCCCTATTGAATGCCGATACGAAGATCTTTGCAAAGATTCTCGCCGACAGATTGAAAAAGATCGTGAAAGAGGTGGTCCACTCCGATCAAGTGGGCTTCATACCTGGGAGGGAAGGGAGGGATAACAGCATTAAAACACTAATGATGACCCAGATAATGAAGGACAGGGGAGCCCCAGGACTACTCCTGTCGATGGATGCTGAAAAAGCATTCGACAGGGTAGACTGGGGCTTCATGTGGAATACTCTGGAAGAATTCGGCATGGGCAATAAAACGATTGGAAGGATAAAGGCCCTGTACACTTCCCCCACCGCCAGAGTTAAAATAAATGGTACCCTGTCTGATCCCATTTCGTTGCATAATGGTACCAGGCAGGGGTGTCCGCTTTCCCCGCTGCTCTTTGTGTTAACATTGGAGCCGTTGCTGGCTAGGATAAGACTCCGTCCAGACATTGGGGAAGATGAATTTAAACTAGCCGCCTTCGCTGACGACGTCTTATTGTACGTCACTCGTCCGAGGATCACTCTTCCCAACCTACTCAAGATTGTTGGGAACTACGGCAGATTATCCAACTTTCGAGTAAATGCAACCAAGTCGGAAATTCTGGAAGTCGTAGAGGATAAAGACAGGGATAAGGCCTACCAAATGCTCCTACCATTTAAATGGGGGACGAAAGAACTTAGCTACCTAGGAGTCAAAATATCAGCAGTAAAAGAGACACTGTTCCAAGCCAACTACATGACTCTCCTTAATGAGACTGGGGCCGAGTTAAATAGATTTCCGCGGAACCGACTCTCATGGGGAGGCAGAATAAATCTACTGAAAATGTCAGTGCTCCCCAAAATCACATACAAAATCCAAATGCTCCCAATTACAATACCACAGAGTTTTTTGAATAAATTACACACACTGTTTTTAAGGTTTATATGGAGGGGGAAGAAATCACGAATTAAGTACGCACAATTAGTAAATGTTAAGAAGAGGGGGGTTGGGGGGCACCAGATATTAAAAAATATTACACAGCAATAGTTCTATCACGTATTCCAGACTGGGTAAATAATAATAAAGACAAGCAATGGGTGAAAATAGAGAACATAACGAGTGGGGTTGATTTGGGTAAAAATGTATGGATACCACCACAATACAGGAAACTGTGTACGAAAACATTGGATATTGCTAAACACGCTTTAAACACATGGGATAAAATTCACACAAGGGAGAAGTGGGGATACAATTCACTGTTGGTCCCGCTTAAGGATACAGATTACTTCCCGCCAGGGAGGGAAGAATTGTCTGGGAGATGGATTTTGTATGAAGAGGCCCAACTTAAAGACATCACTAGCCAGGGAACACTGTGTACCTACCAGGAACTAAAAGCTAAAGACAATTGGTTTGTCATGTATAATTGGAAATACAGGCAGTTGAAACATTTTGTTGAATCCCTCCTGCAGCCAATAAGGTCGATTGAAGACCTTCGCCCTCTAGAAAAAGTATGCATTAAGAAAAACAGGAGGCTCAGGGGGCGTGACCGGATGCGGAGGTGATAGGAGGTTTGCGAGGTCTCCTCCTCGCTCCAGCTCTCTGCTGCCGTTTATGATGGATTGAGCTGAATCCGAATCCACTAATACCCATATTTTTTGGTCTCCCCTTGGCTATCTCCACCAGCCCGGTTGTCTGGTACAGCTCTACTACCTAACCCCGAGGCGCCTTCTTACCCGGCTGACTCCGGCGGAGCAGAGGGAGGAGGACGGCGATAGCGGGGGTCGGATACCCAGCGGCGAAGGAGAGAGGCGGAAAGTTTACCGTTGCTTGGCAACGCTCTCAGCTCCCGCTCCAGGCTCTCGCGGGAAGTAGTGAAAATCACGCGTCCTGTCAGCAAGCGGCGTCGGACCTGCCTGGGAAGCCGAAGGCACTAAGGAAAGATAATTGGGGAAAGGAAGCAAGGGCGCAACTGTACTGCAATTGTACTGCAACCCTACAGCTGTCCTGGGCAACAGGGGGTCCCGCTGGAAGGGCTGGAAGGGCTTCATTAAGCTGGGAACTGGCTGGCTTCGTGGAGAGGTAATATCATAGAACTTTTCTCTCTTTGTTGGAAGGATAGCACACCATGTTGAGGTTTTGCTGATAGGTATTGTTGTAATTACCGCAGAGAACTACTTAGCAGTATAAGCAGCATCAGGCTCTGAACAGCACCCTGGTTCAATTAGGAACAGGGGAAGTCGCACTGGCCATTAGTCCCGTTATCGTCTCCTGGGATAACTGATATATATACCTTAGGTAAAATGACTAAGAAAAAGGGAGAAGAGCATCCCCAGCATTCACACGAGGGCTCTCATGCACAGACTACCCGGGCAGCTAAGGAGAAGGGGAATTTAGCAGCGACCGCGTCAGCAGCGGCATCTAAGCTGGAGAAATTTGCCCATACCCCCTTGCAATCCCCAGCTAAGGGTACTCAGCAGCCCCAAGAGAAGACGCTGATAGGAGCCACGGGGGATAGAAAAAGTCTGAGCAAATCTATATCAGCATCATTAACCATCACGAAAGCTGCAAATAAAAAAAGCCCTGAAAGGGACCCCCCGGGAAAAATGGCGGAAGTTAGCTTTGATACGGACGCACGTAGTGATCTCAAACCTACACTGAAAGAAGTATTGAGTGCGGTTAATGCTTGCAGGGGATCACTGAGTGATTTATTTGATCAGTTAAGAGGTCTTAAAGAAGAACTGTGCTCTATGAGTCGTGAATTACAGAATGCGGTGGAAAGGACTTCCAACTTAGAGGAGAGGCTAAGTCAAGTAGAGGATAGTGTATATCCCATGAGGCAAGAGTTTAAAGCAATGCAGATCCAGCTGGATACGTATAAAAACAAAATGGATGAAATGGAGAATCGTCTCCGCAGACAAAACTTGAGGGTCCTAGGCCTCCCGGAGGGAACCAGGGGTCTAGCCCAGAAGTATTCCTGGAAGGGTGGCTAAGGGAGGTTTTTGGGACGGAAACTTTTTCCCACTTTTTTGCCATTGAAAGGGCTCATAGGGTGCCTACCAGGTCAACCTCTTCGGGTTCCCGCCCTAGACCACTGATCATGAAGCTGTTCAGTTATAAGGATAAAACAGTATTAATGCAGAAAGCAAGGGAAAAGGGAGATATTTTCTACAAAGAAGCCAGAATTTCAATATACCCAGATTATTCCCCGGAACTGCTAAAGAAAAGGGCAGGATTTGCGGAAATTAAGCGAAGCTTGAGGAGCTTGAAAATTTCATATGCATTGCTTTACCCAGCACGGCTGCGCATTAACGCTCCGGGAGGGACACAATTTTTTGATTCAGTGGATAGGGCTAAAGAATGGCTGGAAGAAAATAAGAAGAACTTTTAGATTCGGAGTAATATTAGCTGACTGAAATTTATTTGTTTCCTTTTTTTTTTTTTTTTTTTTTGCAGCAGGGATTGGAGGGGGGCGGTTGAGGTGCTAGAGAAAACCACAGGGAGGTTACATAAGGTGGAGGATGATTGCGTTGTGGTTAATGGTGATACAGGTGATTGAGGTTGGAGGGGGGGAGGGCACTGTGAGAGGGGTGGGGGGAGGTCGATCGAGGAGGTGGAGGAAAATATTTTTGAGAGTTCGTAGAAGGTGGATGAGGCTCTCATGGTGGTTAATAGTACGATTGGTGAGAGGTAAACGGGTCACAAGGGATGCTCCTGGGGTAGGCCAAGAAAGGCAGGGGGGGGGGAGGGGCACAAAGGTAGTGAAAATTGTAAGATTCAATTAAAACTAAAAGGTTGTTATGCACTAATATGGAATGCGCACATGGTAAAGATAAATCAGCACGTACTTCGTAGATACACTTATTCACATTTTAGACGGGTAAAGGAATACTTTGGTAGGATTTAAAAGGAGGGGAAACCCAGCATATGAGTTATATATATATATATATATATATATATATATATATATATATATATATGTGTGTGTGTGATTATAATAGTGAAATGGTGCTAAAATAATTAACCAAAGGTGAGTTTAAACAAAAACCTCCATAAATGGATGTGAATGTCCAACTGCACAGGAGGTGTAGGTACTCCAAGGGGTGGTGGTAATCTGATGGTTATCAGAAGTCACCTTGCATCTAAAACGACTTCCCAGCAGGATGAGCCAATCAGAAGAAATGCAAAAAAGACTCTTAACAAATCCCGTGGATTCCCGTGTCAGCGACAGGGAATCGCATGCGCAGTTTGTCACCAATGACATGGAATGGAAGGTCTGGAATCGCCAATCCTTTGGGTTGTGGTCTGTATAGATCTCCAAAGGCAACCGGATGGATCCTCACACCGAACAGCCAAAGCGTGGATCCGAAGTTTCCAAAAGGACACCAAAGGGGCGGTTGGAGGTAATGGGTCTCATGCAGTAAATGTGAAAACAAAAAGAATATGCCTCCACATGGTGCAGGTAAAAAAGGGTGTTTTTATTGAGAAAACAACCATAAACAAATAAAAACGTGATCACGATGCATAAAAACAAAAGGGCAACATGGAGAGTGGTATATATACTCTCCATGTTGCCCTTTTGTTTTTATGCATCGTGATCACGTTTTTATTTGTTTATGGTTGTTTTCTCAATAAAATCACGTTTTTATTTGTTTATGGTTGTTTTCTCAATAAAAACACCCTTTTTTACCTGCACCATGTGGAGGCATATTCTTTTTGTTTTCACATTTACTGCATGAGGCCCATTACCTCCAACCGCCCCTTTGGTGTCCTTTTGGAAACTTCGGATCCACGCTTTGGCTGTTCGGTGTGAGGATCCATCCGGTTGCCTTTGGAGATCTATACAGACCACAACCCAAAGGATTGGCGATTCCAGACCTTCCATTCCATGTCATTGGTGACAAACTGCGCATGCGATTCCCTGTCGCTGACACGGGAATCCACGGGATTTGGTAAGAGTCTTTTTTGCATTTCTTCTGATTGGCTCATCCTGCTGGGAAGTCGTTTTAGATGCAAGGTGACTTCTGATAACCATCAGATTACCACCACCCCTTGAAGTACCTACACCTCCTGTGCAGTTGGACATTCACATCCATTTATGGACGTTTTTGTTTAAACTCACCTTTGGTTAATTATTTTAGCACCATTTCACTATTATAATCACATATATTTATTTGTACATGCGCTGCATTTTTCCATATACTTGTTCACTGTTTTTGTCAGACTGTATGCAGCAGCTTCCATTTATTTTATTGGTTAGCGTGGTGTTTCATACCTATTTTTGATATATATATATATATATATATATATATATATATATATATATATATATATATACACATAATGACTGACACTGGTGGGGATAATTAAGGAAGGATTTAGCGTTCTTTATTATAAGAGGTATATATCCCTGATGGTTTTTCCTTTGTTTGTTCTTTTTAGGGTGTCTTCACTTATTGTATGTATTCTGTATTTATGTATATGTATGTTTATAATTTAAAGGAGGGTTAGGATGGTAGCAATAACCTCATGGAACATCCGGGGTATGGGAGACCCCAATAAAAGAGCCACTGTACTCTCGGAGCTGGAATCACAGGGCGCGGACCTGGTGTGCTTACAGGAGACACACCTCACCAATGAGTCTAAATCTTCAATTTGGAATAAAAAATTTCATGTGCAATTCCACTCAGTGCACACTTCCTACTCAAGAGGAGTGTGTATAATGGTTAAAAAGGGGACGGTGTTCTCCTGTAGGGACGTTAGGATAGATCCGCTGGGCTGTTATGTTTTCTTATCTTGTATAATAGAGGGTAAATCTTTTGTTGTAGCTAACGTGTATATTCCCCATCCCTTTAAGATGGAGATTTTATACCTCCTCCTAGAATATGCCGAGGATAAAGGGGACACCCCACTTATAGTGGTGGGTGATTTTAATATGGTTCTCAATGGTAAAACTGACAGGTTCCCTCCAAGAGCAAGGGAGGATAGGGCAGCTGAGCGACGGTTCACTCAGCTGCTTGAAGAGATGGGGTGGTGTGACCTCTTCTTGCTTTTCGGAGTCACACCACACTCTTTCTCGCATTGATATGGCAGTGGGAAATAGGGGGGTTCTTCCTCTTATAGGAAGAATAGAGTATAGGCCGAGAGGGGTATCGGACCATTCTCCTCTGACGCTGACATTAAATATCTGTAACAAAAGCAATGTGAGGGTATGGGCTCTAAATTCTATATGGTTGGAGGTCATAGGAAAAAAAGAAGAAATAGTCGAAAAAATAAAAGAGTTTGTGGAAATTAACTCAGGGTCGGCGCCGCAGGGGATGGTCTGGGACTCCCTAAAAGCATTTTTGAGGGGTATCCTTTTACAGCATATATCATGGGTTAAGAGACAAACAAGAGAAAAGGGGGATCAGATTAGGAAGGAGCTATTAGATTTAGAAAAACAATACGTGGCGGACCCAAGCCCAGAAAAACAGGAGCTTTGGGTAAATAAGCAGCAGGAGCACAGGATGGATCTACTTAAAAATGCTGAAAACAAGAGACTAATCCAGAGGCAGAGATACTTTGGGGAGGGAGAGAAGGTGGGTCGTTTGTTGGAACTAATAGTTGATACTAACTCACCCTCCCCAACGATTGCAGCTATTCGGACCCCTAGTGGGGAGATTTCGTCAGATCCCGTCATGGTTAAAAGGGTATTCTACGAATACTACAACAATTTATATAAATCGCAACAACAACTTGAAGTAGGAGAGATAGAGAACCTCATAGAGGGTGTCAACCTGCCACACCTCTCTGTAAACAATAGGAATAGCCTCGACTCCCCTATAACCCTTGAGGAAGTGCAGCAAGCCGTATCAGATATGCCTAACCAGAAAGCCCCAGGTCCTGATGGCCTACCCGTTGAAGCTTATAAGTATTTTGGGGAGGCTTTACTCCCTGAACTTTTGAAGACATTGAACTGGGCGATTACTGATGGCAGCCTGCCCTCTTCAATGACTGAAACCAATATAGTCCTGATAGGGAAAGAAGGGAAGGACCATCTTGAAGCAGCATCATATAGACCCATCTCGCTATTATGCTCCGATATAAAAATATTGGCAAAAGTTATGGCTACTAGACTAAAGAAATATATTGTAGAACTAGTGCACCCGGACCAGTCAGGGTTTATCCCAAATAGATCCACTAGTATTAACATTAGAAGAGCATACCTGAACCTTCAGTCACCAGGAGGGACTAGGAGCTCCAGAGCGGTTCTCGCTCTGGACATTGCCAAGGTGTTTGATAGCCTGGAGTGGGGGTACCTCTGGTGGGTACTGGAAAAGTTTGGGTTCGGCCCTAATTTCATCAATTGGGTCAGGACCCTGTATTCCCAACCAAAAGCTAGGTTAAAAATTAATAGCGAATATACGGAGTGGCTATCCCTTGAGAGAGGGACGAGGCAGGGGTGTCCACTTTCGCCCCTGCTATTCGCTCTAGCAATGGAGCCACTGGCAGAGGTTATAAGACACTCGTTGGGAATACAGGGATTTGGAGAAAGGGGTAAGATGGAAAAAGTGGCACTTTATGCTGATGATGTGCTGATCTTTCTCGGGGATACAGGACCATCCCTTGAAAAGGCAATACAATTAGTGGAAAGATTTGGGAGATCATCAGGACTGGCGGTTAACTGGGAAAAATCAACATTGCTCCCACTAGATTCAACAAGTAATAGCCACAGGGGAGGTATGCCAAGACTGAGGGTAGTGGAGAAGATGCGCTACTTGGGTATAACTATTTCAACTGACCCGACACAATATATCGGGGACAATTTAGTCCCTTTACTGGAAAAACTTAGGAGGAAAAGTGGTATTTGGTGCCAACTCCCGTTATCCCTGGCAGGTAGAGTTAATTTGATTAAGATGGTTTGGTTGCCACAATTATTATACATACTCCAGAACTCTCCAGTCTGGATAGGGAAGAGCTGGTTTTTAAAAATAAACACTCTATTCAGAGAACTAATCTGGAAGAAAAAGCAGGCAAGGATCAAGTTACAAATGCTACAGCGCCCAGTCGGGGAAGGGGGTTTGGCAGTACCACATCCCTATGGTTACTTCTTGGCGGTGCAATTACAACACCTAGGAGGCTGCGAACACCAGGGTTTGCGGAACCCCAATGCGAAACTTATGTTATATGATTCTCAGTATGGGTCCCTTGTAGAGGCACTTGAGGGTGGTATATTTCAGGAGGGACCCCCAACACATAGACTGATTAATAAAGTTTGGCAAGCTACTAAGAGGATTATGGGGTATGGAGGTTACACGGAATACTCGCCCATATGGAACAATAGAGAACTGAGGGAGCTGATAACATTGGGCAAAAATGGGATTTGGGTAAGCCACGGTATATGTAGATTGGCTCAGTTATATGAGGGCAAAAATTTGAAACCCTTTGCTGAACTAAGGAGTGAATACGGGATTCCAAATAACACTTTTTACACTTATCTGCAGATTAGGCACGCACTCAACAGTCAATTTAGCAATCGCCCAATAGAATGGTGCGATATACCTCTCCTAAACAAAATTATTAGAGCAAATACCACTAAGGGTCTGATAGCAATAACAAGTGGACAAATTTCAGGAAGACTGCTGGATCTGCAATGGACGGTGGGTATTAGGGAGAGGTGGGCGGGGGATGTGGGGGAGATTACGGATAGCCAGTGGAAGGGAATTTTGAAGGCTAGCCCATTGGTGTCGGTCTCCCCATCGCAGCAGGCGTCGCACCTTTTCCTTATACACAGGGCCTATTACACCCCTAAAAGATTGTATAGGTTTGGCAGCCAAAAGGATGATAAATGTCCTAGATGCTTGGATACTGGTGACCTAATTCACATGGTATGGAGATGCCCAAGATTGGTGAGATATTGGTCCGGGATAATTAGGACTATAGAAATTAGGTTTAAAACCAAGCTGAAACAGGAGGCCAGGGAATGTATCCTCGGCCTGATAGGGGAAAATGGGGAGAGTAATAACAAGAAAATCGCAATAGGAAGGTGCCTTTACCAAGCTAGGAAATTGATAGCACAGTCCTGGCTATCTGCTATGCCCCCAACGATAGAAGACTGGCTTAGGACAGTGGACAAGCTAGTTTGTGACAGAAAAAACAGTCTACATTAGGAGAAATAGTTATGAAAAATTCACAAAAATTTGGAACCCTTGGCTACAGTGGTCGGGTGTAACCCCTTAACCTAGTCTGAACCTGAAAAGAATTTAAGGTATTGCTACCATCCGTTAGTACAGAATATAGGCTAAGGAGAATAAGTGCAACAAGACATAATATTTGGAGTGGTTATAGTACAAATATGTGTTTGGGCAACCTTTTATTATAATAATAATTGGGGAGGGTGGGAGGGAGGGGGAGGGAGATGGGGAAGGAGGAGCTATAGAAGGGTTAGTATGCAATGTATTTTTGTATAGTGTGTGTTAATTTTTTGAAAGAAAAAAAGAAGAAAAAAGAAGAAAAAAAAAATATATATTTTGTTTGAAAGCCCTTAAACTGTCAAACAGACCTGTTATTTGAATGGAATCCCAGACGTGTTAAACAGGTTTCATTACAATTTTTCACAGTCACCATCAGCATTTTGCGTCTCTGAGAAAACATTTTTCATCCTGCCATTTTTCTTATCACTACGGTCAAAAAACGTTTGTTGTTTTGACCCCACTAACCATGAGAAAAGTTCCGAAAGCAAAAATTTCACAACTAAGTTCTGCCGGTGTCCGGGCCATTTTCTGGACACCGGTGTCCGGGCCATTTCCAGTAGCCCATTGTTTGCAGAAATGACTAGAATAGGAAACATTACCGGGGCATACATCTCTGCCGGTCTACCAACGTACTCTGGTTAAAGCAGGTTGTATCATGTTCAAAATCATGAGAAGCCTTGCTCTGAGTTACCTCTGTTCACGCTTCTACAAATGAGTTCTGGGAAGATCACTTAGATCGGGCAGAAGAGACCTCCTCCACATCTCTGTGCCTAAAAAGACCCGGCGTGGTGGCCGAGCTTTCTCCCACTAGGGTGCCGTGCTGTGGAACAGCCTCCCTGTTGAGCTCCAGGAGGCCCCTACTTGGTCTTTCGAAGGAAACTGAAGACTTGGCTCTTCACACAAGCCTTTCCTGTGTAGCCTCTCTTGTTCCATCTCTCATGCTGCTTCCCTGCTGCTGTTTCCTCCTAGCCCCTGGGTTTTTTTACAGGGACTCCGCCAAGCACGTCGGGACCCTACGGGGTAAATGACCACGCTATATCAAGGTGTCAGTTAACTCAACTCAACTCTTTGTAGCCAACCCAACAGTATCATTTTGGAAAGTCTAGTGGAGAGATTATGGAAAATAGGGTTAAAAGTGGAATTCCTATCTTGATATTTTTCTTCGTAGATAAATTTAATCAGATTGAAATTGTTTATTTATTGAACGTGACACCACAATAATATCCCGACAGTCAGTGTGGTCCTGATTGGTCCATTGGAGGTCGTTTAATTAGCGGTAGAAGCCTAGGTGTTATTCCTGCTAGATTAAACCCTGAGCTCAGGCATCAGAAATAAACCTTAGTGTTGATTTCAAAGCAAGAAGCCCTTCACAAATGGATCATAAATCTGGAGATGACAACATCACAGGGTGAGAAGTAAATTCATTTTACTGAGCTGTAAAGACATCTCAGAAAGAATGAAGTCTCAGGGAAGATTTATTGCTCCTTTTAAAAGGGGGCTCTGTGTCCTGTGTATGAAGCACACCATCGGTGATAACCCAGCCAGGAACTTTGGCTTTACTCCAGATGTATCTTCATCACTGATGCCTCTCTAGTTTGTTCTATAGTCAAAAAGAATGCAGCTACAGGCATCATCTTAGTATGGGTCTTTTTCAGTCAACGATGTTCCCCCCCCCCCCCTTCCGCTGCTTTCCCAGGCTCTCCCGTCCCATCAGGGAGCCTAGGACCAAGATTGGTGGTTCTGCTGGCTGACCATAGACATGACAGAGGACTGGATCATCCCCGACTCATCTCTATGGTCTAAGATAGTGGGCTCCAAATTGTGGCCTGGGGGGCCGGATGTGTCCCTTTGCTTGCCTTTATCTGGCCCTTGGGGCACTATTTCACCAACTGACACCAATGATGGAGCACCATTCCCTCTACTGACACCATTAATGGTGCACTGTTCTTCTTATTGATATCGCCAATATTCCTCCCATTTAAAAACAATGATGGGGCACTGATGCCCGGGGCATTTTGTACTTCCACTGACCACAATACGCCCCCCCTAAAGCCTAAAGGACAGTAAACTGGCCCTTTGCTTAGAAAGTTTGGAGACCCCTGGTCTAAGATACTGGAAGCGATGAGTATTTTATGATGAGAAAACAAAGCAGATATGGCGCTGTTCTACTGCTAACAAATAGCGGTGTAAGGATACATAAGCTGCTTCCTTTGGAAAAAATCCTAAAGACTAACAAGATATTGTACAGTATAATTAAAAAGTTCACCGATGTGTATCAATTGTGTGATATCAAATAAAACCAAGCCAAAAACTACTTGTACTATGTGATCTTGCATTAAAACTAAAAATCAAAAAAAAAAAGAAAAACAGGAGGGGAGGAATGTCTAGGATTTATAGAATATTGATCAGAATGGGAGAGGTGGAGCGTCCAGGATTTCTCAGGAAATGGGAGGAGGAATTAGGTAAAAATATCAGTGAAAATGAGGTCGGGAGGGTCCTGAGCAGAGTGAACGCTACATCAGCAAACTGTAGGATTGCTGAAATGAATTTCAGAATCCTGGCTATAGCGCACAAAATACAAGAAGAAACTTCGCAGTATTGCTGGAGGGGGTGCAAGGAGATAGGGACAATGGCGCATATTTGGTGGACGTGCCCGATAATGAAAAAGTTCTGGGAGGAAATAAGGGAGACTATATACGTGATCGCTGATAAGAGGGTTCCGGACGACCCCTGGGTATGTTTGCATCACGGAAGTGACATGCCGTCCAGGAGGTATTTGAAAACACTGTTACCGCACCTTCTCAATGCAGCTAAAAGTCTTATCCCCAAATATTGGCAGGATAGTAGGCGACCTTTAATGAGGGAGTGGTTCAACAAAATAGAGGAAATTCACTGCTTGGAATATTTAAGATATAGTGAAGGGCTTGAAATGGAGGAGTATGAAGAAACGTGGAGAGATTGGGCAAGGTACAAGCTCTCTAATCAGGCGGCAGAGGTGTGGGATGGGGAGTCAGATAACTCACCTTAACAAAAATACAAACACAAAATCGAGCTATAGATCCAAACAGGAACCAAGAGTAGGAGGAGGATAGGGAGAGGTAGGGTTAGGTCTCTCGGGTGAGGGGGAGGGGGGGGACTGGATGGGTCAGTGGATCGAGGGAGGGGTAGGGGGGTAAGGGGGGGGCACAGCTTTTGGTATAGGGATATTAGAAATGTTAGACATAAGTATAATTGTATATTACTTGGAAAAAAAAATAAAGGAAAAAAAAAAAAAATAACCGAAAAAAAAAAAAAGCATCGCCTTGGTGGCGGTGTTGTGGGTAGCTGTAGTATGTGTACAGGGTAGAGAATGTGTATAGGCCTCTTGCACGACCACTCTACCCCTAGTGGCAGACCAAAGGGGACCGTCCGCAGGACCATAGTAAGGGTGTGCTCTCCTGGCCAGAGGGAGGGGGGCCCAATTGCCTCCAACTAACCTCCCTCTACCCCCCGCACGTCCTAGGAGCATCAGAGGATCACCTTGCACCCCCGGGTGGGAATTCAGGTGTCCCCTATAAACAGGGGGTCCATCCCGTGAGTGCAGAGGCTCTAGGCATATATATCAGTCAACCGCACACCAGTATGCTATTTAATCCTTAAACCGGTATCAATATATCAGAAGTTATGTTCAACCCATATGATAATGAAGGAGGGGGGGGGAGAAGGAGGGGGGGAGAAGAAGAGGGAGGGGGAAGGAAAGAGTTGGGAAGGGGCGATCTGAGCTTACCTGCAATCCTGTAAACGGCTTTAGTCACGTCCCCACCGAGCACACCACCCCCGAATGATCCAATTAGCTCCTTTTGTCTCCAGTAGCTGCCATGTGTCAAGGGGTAGCTCCCCATCTTCTAGGTTCTTGACGGCCTATGTGTTTTAAGGGTTGGGTCTTCCAGTTCTAATAAAGCTATGTCCAGGCTAGAGGGTATATCTCTGGACTCTGTGGTGTCTTCAGTCCAGGGAGTCCAGCTACCGATAAACCGGCCTCTAGATCCCCTGCAGGAGTAAAAGGAGTTAAACAGAGAGATTTGCGACACACACCAGGAGGACAGCTACGCAGACACATCACGGGACATTGCTGCCACATCTACATACACACACATCTGATTCAATCTTCATCTTAAGAATATAATACATAATTAATGACATTCTATACTTTGATATTGTTCTTGTAATATTTTGCTATTTTTATTATTAAATCAATTTTTGATTTTTTACACGAGAACTGAACAGACTTTCTTGGAACTTTCATCAACTTTCAATGCCAATTATTGAAATATTGATATTAATACCGTAAAAACAAGGATTTAACAATATATAAATTATTATGGATAAAAAGTGGGGGTAGAGAGGGGCGTGGCCTGGACGGAGACCGAGATGGCAGCATAAGCCGAGAGCTCCTGCGACCCGGGGACCGAATCCTGCCTAAAGGGGAGCCTACACCTCGCTACTAGTATGAGCAGAACCACCCAGAGCTCTGCATCTCGTGCCGCCATGGACCCAGGTACACAACTTAGTAGAAACATCCTGGACATCTTCTGTACCCAGAAGCTGTCCGCACACGTGGTTTCACAGGCCCAGACACTGGCCTCACCTTCCGCGCTGTCCGACATGCAGACCTCGGGCACTTCTACCTCCAGTACCGGACAAGCTCATTTACCCAGTCTGACCATGAGAAAGTGGCATCAGACATCAAAAGCACAGTGACAGCTGCGACTGCCGACCTGAAATCAGACATTCAGGCGGTGGCCCACCGCATTGACACAGTGGGGCAAACATCTCTGACGCACGCGGCCGCCATCCGTCAGGTTCAATCCACCTATGACTCAACTTTCCCAACTGTTCGACCTCCACAGGCATGTGGAGGATCTTGACAACCGCGGTCGTCGACACAATATCAGAGTACGGGGGGTCCCTGAAAGTGCTGACCCTAGCTCTTTACAGCAAACCTTGTGCACAATATTCAATGATTTAATCGATCGCCCTGCTGACTCGCCACGCTCTACAACCCCAACCCAGGGAGAACGAGCCACCCAGAGATATCGTGTGTTGCTTGGTTAACTTTCCCCTCAAGGAGGAAATTCTTCGGAAAGCAAGGGAAAGGGGTCAAATTATGTATAATGGTGCTGACAAAGTTATTCCAGGACTTGTCACAGATCACGTTACAAAATAGAAGAGCTTTGCCACCTTTGTTGGATGCTCTTCGCACCAGAAACATTCAATACCGTTGGAAATTTCCTTTTGCACTCTCTGCGTCCACCAGGGGACGCTCTGCTATACTCCGCACACCAGACAACTTAAAGAACTTCTGTGATCAACTCGATCTCCCTCGGATTGAACTTCCGGAATGGTATGACCTTTTCTTCCCGTCGGAACCATGGCTCCCGGTTTCTCTTCACCCGTCACCGCCGGAGATCACGCAGACACAAAGTAAGCCCGGTGTCTCCGAAAGCCCACTCATCCTGCCGCGATCTCTACCAACGAAGTCCTGACCGCTCACCTTCGTCACCTACGAGACGTGATCACATGGATGCTTAATCTCTATCGTCTCAGCCATACTGTATCATTCGTGAGTAATTACTTAAACTTCTGATCCTCACCGTCCCAATATGAGCAGTATACTGTACCCTTCTACACGAACATCTAGTTAGACAGACAACTTACCTTCTCCTACCTTCGCTCCCTTTTATCTTCATCCCCCATTTTCAGAAGTACATTTATGTTAACTGCAGTGACTCTTCTCTACTCTTCAAGCCCTGCTTGTTTATAGCTGAAAGGCAACACACTGAACTAAGAGCATTCCGACCATGATCTGCCGCATTAAGACTTCCTCTACCCCACATGGAACTAAGCACCCTCTCCTAAGGATCCAAAACGATAGATCCTGTCTATTTTTGTCTGACCAGGTTACACTCCAGAGACTTCCCGTTTTCCAACACTTTATGAATCAACTATGGATTGCTCTCCTTTCTCCAGTAGCATGTTATTGCCGTAGACAGATACACGTGTCTCTCCCTCATTCATCCTCACAGGCAACTTCTGTATGAGGCTCTTCGTAAGTTATAGTGTACTATGATTAATAGTTATCCTGGTACCATATATATGCATTTACAGAATGTATGTTACTTATCATATCGATCATCAGGGATGTCACCTTCAAATAATTTAACTAGATCGATAAGCCCCTGTCTGTAGCTATCAACCTGACGTACTGGTCTTGAACACCGACTACCCAGCTCGCTCACAAGGCGATATGGGTGATATCTAATTTGGTTGGACATCCCTGGTCTTCAGAAACCTATGCACTCTCCTTAGGATTTTTGGCATAGGCAATGCATTTAGCTTGATGGGTTACACCTCTGAGGCTTTCACTATGCAGCTAATAGATCAGAAACCGCATAGCTATACATTGCTTAAGGTCTTCTTGGGAGGAGGATCCAGAGACGAAAAAAGGAAAAGAATTTAACCTGTCAAGGGGTTTTTAACCTGAGTGATACTACTCTCACTCAGGAGGAGAAAATCATCTTGAATAAAGGTCTTAAGTTCGCTCCCCCGTGTAAACTGAATAAGTTCGATACTTTTATCGATATTCAGAAGTTCATCAGGAAGATTAATGTCCAGAGGTATATTATCTCTAATCCCTCTAGGAATATGGCCAGGGCGGCAACGTCTGGTACTGTTCACTCAGGTCTATCCAACCCCTCTCTTTTTAGCCCTCCAACACAACTTCCACCAGCTATCAATTTGTTCAAGGAACTAGTGTTGAGAGATTTGGCTAATATTCCACTGAAACACAAATTCCACAACCCCTTACCTTCAACAGGCCTAAAAACTCTATGCGACAATAAAAATTTAGTTATTCGCCCCGCTGACAAGGGCGGTGGCATAGTTTTATTGAATAAATCAGACTATATCCAGGAAATGCATCGTATTCTGGGAGATCGGGAGACATATATTGAACTATCTGGTAACCCTACACATAAATATAAAAAAGAGTTACAAGGATTGGTATCCAAAGGTTATAATTCCTATATTTTAAATAAGAAGGAGAGATCATTTTTAGTCCCACTTGCTCCGCGTATACCTGTTATGTACTCCCTGCCTAAGGTCCATAAGGACCCCCTGCATCCTCCAGGTCGGCCAATAATTAGTGGCATAAACTCGGTTACCTCAAAAATTGGGAAATATATTGATTATTTTCTCCAGCCATCAGTTGCCAAGATGCCGTCCTATTTAAAGGACACCAAAGACGTGATTAAATTACTCTCTAAAGTTTCCCATTCAGGCGACCTGATCATGGCAACTGCGGACGTTGCATCTCTCTACACTTGCATTCCGCAAGGTAGAGGTATTAATGCAGTTAAGTGTTTTCTTGATAGAGATGCTTCCCTTGCCTCACCCCAGGTGGATTACATCATCGAGCTAATTGAGTTTGCAACACAGCACAATTATTTCTGGTTTGACGGGAGATTCTACCGTCAACATAGGGGTGTCGCAATGGGAGCGAAGTTCGCGCCTAGTCTGGCCAATTTATTTATGGCCAAATGGGAGGAGGATGTCGTCTATGCCATGCAGTGCCCACACCTTTTGTTGTGGGCTCGGTACATAGACGATGTCCTCCTCCTATGAACTGGGAGCCAAGATGATTTAGTGGATTTTTTTGCGACCCTTAATGATAATGACAGGAATATTGTTTTGTCCTTTGAGGCAAGTGTAACCTCTGTCCATTTTTTGGACCTGGTTATCGAAAGAAGGGAAGGTCAGTTTAAATTTAGTACTTACTTTAAATCCACCGATCGGAATGGATTCTTCCCTACCGATAGCTGCCCCCATGCTCCTTGGATCAGATCAGTTCCCAAGAGCCAGTTCCTGCGATTACGCAGGAACTGCAGTGATCTTAACACCTTTAAGACCCAGGCAGCGTCTTTGAAAAATAGGTTTCTGGAAAAGGGTTACAAACCCTTAGATCTTGACAAGGAGATAGACAATGCCAGTTTAGTTGATCGCCAATTACTCTTAGAGAACAAACCTAAACAAGCAAATGAGGACTTTAAATGGTCCTTCATGACATCTTTCTCCATTCAACACAAACACATTAGAAGAATTTTTGAACACCATTGGGATGTCTTAAAAACAGATAAGATCCTGGGCTCCAGACTGCCCGGAACCCCTAAGGTAGTTTTCAAGGGAGCACCATCCCTTCGTAATAAGTTGGCACCTAACGTGGTTAACCCCCCAAGTAAACCCTTTTTTCACAATTGGATTGGGTTCCACCCTTGTAAAAAATGCCTAGTTTGTCAGTATAATACCAGCGGTAGGCGTACTAGTTACACCTTTTCCTCTACGGTGAATGGCCGTACCTACAAGATAAAGCAGTTTTGCACATGTGCCACCACGGGGGTAGTCTACCTCTTGACTTGCCCTTGTGGCAAACAGTATGTGGGACGGACAATTAGGTCGTTCACTACAAGAGTCTCTGAGCATATTAATCTTATTAAGGCAGGTAGTACTAAACACACTGTGCCCCATCATTACAGGGAATTTCATGATCGAAACCCTGAAGGCACCCAGTTCCTCATCATTGACAAATATGTGGCTCCTTGGCGGGGTGGGTCAACCCTTAGGGGGGTCTCCCGTTTGGAGACCTATTGGATTTATGAATTGGGTTCCCACTTTCCGCAAGGTATCAACATAGAGTGGGACATCAATTCATTTATCAATCAGGCATAGTTATTATATTAATGAACCTCCTTTTTTTTTTTATTTTTTTTATTCATGCTTTCTCTGCAAAATTCTTTCGGCATATGTCTATATGGGTGTATCATTGCCAGTTAAAGATCCTTGGATATTAGCACCGTATATATTGTGTTATTCTTCAATAGTCCTTATATCTTTAAATTTGGTGTTTGTCCCCTTTTTAAAAGATTGTCACTGCTAGTCTCCCTTATATGTGTTGTAATATATAGGATGAAAGGGATGTCCCTCATTGGGAGTGTCACTTTCTATTCATACCACCATTTTTAATTAACATTCATAACTAATACTCTATTAGGCTTATTGCCTTTACTTAACATTTTTTTATTATTTATTATTTTTTATTTTTGCCGGATCTCCAGATCTATGGCATTGGGTTAGTATCATATGATTGCCCAATTCACACTTATACCACCTTTGCTGACACTTTCGTTTTGTACTGTGAGGTTGCCGAGACTTTGTTCCAGTTCTCCCTACCCTATCACGGCTTTCCTCCTTCTATACAGGAAGTATTTATGCCGCTGACGTGGACGAGAGGCTTGGCCCTGTTATTGTAACATGGGCGCGCCGCAATTGACGGAAGCGGGCCACGTTCCTCATACAAACAAATGACTTAAGATCCGTAGGCGGGGCGTGACGATGCCCCGACCTATAGGATCTGTCGGTTGACGGAGGCGGGCCACGTCCTTCATACAAACAAATTACTTAAGATCCGGAGGCGGGGCGTGACTGTCGGTTAAAGGTGAGGCTTGGTGCGCTGGCGGACTTCCCTGTATGGGTTCCGCTATTGCGCACGGCCTCAGTATTCGGCTGAGTCAGGTGGGCGGAGCGCGAGGGCGCTCTGACCTATGAGATCTGGCCGGGCCGAGATGGAGGCTTGGCTTGTATCCTGAGCACTTCCGGTTCGGCCGGCCACAATATTATCACCACTTGTGTCATTTTAAGTTATAATTTCCGTTTTTTCCTGATTCATAATTTTAGTGTTAGCGGTATAACACCGCTTATTGCATGTTTTATGCTACATATTTTATGCACACTAACACCAATTTGAGAACCGGAAGGGACATCAGTCGGTCACTTCCTGTGTCGTGACACTCCCAGTGGGGGTCATTTCTGGTTTAAATAGCGGTGGGGTAGGGGGGCTCCACACCCCAGATGAAGGCTCGTAAGCCGAAACATGTTGGGTGGACCCCCTATGATCACCGCATTTGATACAATTTGAGCTGTTTACGATCTTATATCATGTGAGTGTTCCTTTTATAGTATTTTAATAAATGCATGTTTTTTAAACGATATCATGCCATGTGAGCTTTATTTCTCTCATGGTTTTTAAAAACATCCGGTTGGCCTGTTGAAACGTTTGGACGGTTGAAGCTGTGCAAGGATTTTCCTTTCCCCCCCATTTGAAGTTGTGGACACCCGATGATCCATCTTGCCAGCCCTGGCGGCTCATTAAGCTTTCTGAGACTTGTAAGACGTATGTCTTTTCAAGTCCCCTGCTTCCGGTAAGCTTCCTCAGATACTCTGGTGATGGTCCTGTCTTATATTTAGACGTCTTATTTCATTTTGGTGCTCTACCTTTTCATCTACCAGAAGCTTTCCATCGTTGTTTTCACCAGTTGACCCTCAGAGACTTTTCGGTGGTGGTTTTTGATTTTTATCAGGAACACATTTTCTAATATCTATGGACTCTTTTGGCTGAACTTTTATCTATATATAATTTGTTCTTGTTCACTATTAATCACTGGTTTGTTGTAATTATTATAATTTATATGTCATTTTATAACATATAGTGCACTTTTGATTGTATTGAGTCACTTTTATTTAATTTTGAAGTATTTTCTGTCTATTTGCCGGCCATTAAGAGATGGCTCGAGCCTAACCCACTGTTTTTATACCCTTTACCATTTACACACACAGCGCTACACTATATATATATTTTTTTTTTTCTTAAGGTCTTCTTGCCCTACCCCCTCTTCTTCTCCCCTATCTTCCCTCTTTCCTTCCCCGTCCCCCTCTATCCCCCCTTCACCCCTCTTTCTGAGATATGCCATTCTTGTCCCTCACTGAAAAAGGTAATCGGCCTTCTGTGTGGGAATGGAAGGTTTAACCCTGTTTATTTGCTCACGGTTTGACTTAGGAATGTATCTAAGCATAAATACTATATGGCTGACACGTCACGGTCTATGTTCTTTATTCTTTGTTTTTGTTAATATTGTTAATATTAATATTCAGTTGCTCAATGCTCTGATTGCGGTGGTAATATGGTAAAAGTGTTAGTAGGCTCCCCATATGACTATAGTCTATGTTTTTCCTTTCAGTATATTTGCGGGTCCGTTCCCCGGCTCGCAATCACCCTGAGGTCCCTGTCTTTTCTCTCTTCCCCACACAGCAGTTCCCTTGGGATACTTGCTGACATTCCAGGTCTCCTTTCCTTTAGGTGAAGCAGAATTTCTGGCTTCACCTCTGGTTTGTTTCTTATCTTGTCTTTCTCCTCTTTTTCTTTTTCGTTCTACTGCTTGTCACTTTTTTCTTCTCTTCTCTCTTTCTCTCATTTCCCTTTCCCCTTTTCTTCTTACTCTAAATTCGGATTCTGCTTCCTCTCCATTTCTCCCCCCTCCTCTCTACCCACTAATCCTCTTCTCTTTTCGCCCTACCCCCGTGTTCCCGAGATCGGATTGGGCCCACACCCACCCCCTTTTAGTTGCCCCTGTATATTACCAAATCCTCCCTAACATAGTATACTTTTGAGAGTCGCAGCTTCTAATCAGTACTCGGGCTTAACCATGCGACCAATTTGTCCTTGACGCTGAAATGCATATCTTTGAACGTAAAAGGCCTTCATCTACCTGAAAAACGATCCCAAGTCCTGTCATCACTTTCTAAACACAAAGCTCACTTTATCTTTTTACAAGAGACCCACTTCCGCTCTGACGCCACACCTAAACTCTCCAACCACATATATCGATCAGTCTTTCATGCTACCAACCCAGATGCCAAGACAAAAGGAGTCTCTATATTAATCTCCAAACATGCAAATTTCCTCCTTTCGGATTCATTGATCGACCCGGCAGGTAGGTTTATTTTCCTTAAAAGGCACGTACACGGATAAACCAATAACATTGGCGAATATCTACTGCCTTAATGAACATCAGGTTACCTTTTTTAGGAACATTTGCGACCTATTGGCTTCCTTCCAGGAAGACCTGGTTCTCCTTGGAGGGGATTTCAACGTTCCCCTGAACCCATTGTTAGACTCTTCTTCAGGTACCTCCGCCCTACCATATAGAGCTCTATGTCAGATTAAAACCCAATTACAAAACTTGACCCTTCACGATACGTGGTGCACTTTATCCCCCACAGGTAAAGATTACACATTCTTCTCTGCCCCAAACCAAAAATATTCCAGACTTGACTATTTTTTTTCTCTCCCAATCGGATCTTCCATTTCTACAACAGTCTACCATAGAACCAATGTTTTTATCGGACCACTACCCCATCAAGGTTACACTGTCTTTCCCTGAAACTTATCCAAGAACCAAAATCTGGCGCTTTAATCCTTCGCTGCTCCAGGACCCAGTCTCTCTTGATCACATACACACGAGTATCCAAAACTATTTTACTGAGAATTCCACTCCAGGAATTTCTCCAATTTCCCCCTGGGAAGCCCATAAGTGTGTGATCCGGGGAGAGTTGATTTCTTTAGCAACAAAAGCCAAGAAATTAAATCAAGAAACCATTAACTCCCTTATTGAGTCAATTAGATCCCTGGAAAAAACTCACAAACTCAGGCACTCTCAACTCTACAGGAACTAACCCACACTCGCTCTCTCCTTAAGGCAGAACTAGATAAAAGCTCTAGCAGGCGATACATTCTTGGCCAGAGGATTTTTTTAGAAGCAGGGTAACAAATGTGGTCGCCTTCTGGCATGCTCGGTTCAATCCTCTAAAACATCTACCAGAATTCATCATATACGTAATGCCAAGGGGGATCTACTGGTCAAGAATGAAGATATCGCTAAAGAATTTGAGATCTTTTACTCAAAACTATATAACCTCTGCTCTGAACAAGCTTTCCAAAATGACCCGGAAACCCGCACTGAACTTATTAAAAATTTTCTCTCCAGATATAGCCCTAAACCAATATCCCCTCAACTTAAACTTGACCTCGACAATCCCTTATATTCAACTGAATTAGAAGTAGCTATCAAACAAATGAAATTAGGGAAAAGCCCGGGCCCCGACGGTTACTCTCTCCAATACTATAAAACATTTGCGGACATCCTCTCCCCCACCCTTTTGACCACCTTCAATGCCTTATCTGATGCCCAGCTTAACCCATCTAGAATGCTAGCTGCCCACATCTCTGTTATACCCAAAGAGGGCAAGGACCCCTCGTCAGTTGCGAACTATAGACCAATATCCTTATTGAATGTGGACATCAAATTATATGCTAAAATTCTTGCTAACAGACTACTCCCCCTACTTCCGGACCTTATCTCCCTTGACCAGGTGGGGTTTGCTCCTGGTAGGGAAGCCCGAGATAACGTAATTCGCACATTAAATTTACACCAATGGATATCTTCCTCCAAAACCCAGGGATTTCTCCTCTCACTTGACGCCGAGAAGGCGTTTGACAGGGACTATATGCGTGAAGCACTCTCGGCGATCGGAATTGGAAATCGCCTACTTTCCTCAATTAGGGCGCTGTACTCTGGACCTTCAGCCGCAGTTAGGGTCAATGGCCTCCTGTCAAACGCCTTCCCTATCAGTAATGGCACGCGTCAGGGTTGCCCACTATCACCACTGCTCTATATTCTTACTCTAGAACCCTTCCTCAATAAATTAAGAAACAACCCAGATATTCAAGGTATTTCTGTGAAGAGGAGAGAATACAAGGTCACGGATTTTGTAGATGATATTTTGCTTTCATTGCAAGCACCCCGCGTCTCTCTCCCAAATCTTCTTCATGAGATTGACCTTTTTGGTAAGATATCCAACTTAAAAATTAATCATGCAAAGTCGCAGGCCCTGAATATTTCTCTCCCTCCCCAAGAAATGACTAATTGCCAAGAATCCTCACTGGCATAAGAGTGCCATTACCTACCTTGGGGTCCAGATCCCAATCCATTGTCAAATTTGTATGCATTAAATTTCCATGTGGCGCTACTTAAAACGGGGGTCCACCTATCTATCGTTTTTTTTTTTTTTTTTTTAGTTCATTCACAGACTTTTCTTCTTAGCATTACATACTCACATATTGTGTGTAATATGTCCGCCTGTGTCAGATTTCGTCGGAAAGAATAACTTATATTATTCACTGCAGGCGGTTTCCATCTTCATTGTGGGCATTTGAAGCCCACAAGCATTTATTTCCTGGATGTGGTGAATGCTGTGCTCCCAGCATTCACTGCTCGTTCCCGCACATGCTCAGTGGCATCCTGGGAAGCCTGAGACTAGCTCCCAGGAGTCTGGGAGAGGCTAGAAACACGCCTACTCCCACGGGAGGAGAACCAGGAGGTGCAAAGAAGAATAGAAAAATAAAAAGTAATTACGGCGATTTAAATTTTTTTAAACGGCATGTCAGCATCTAGGCAAGGAAGAGAATACATACAGATATTGTTCAAAATTTGGGTGGAACCCCGCTTTAAGGCTCAAAACTTTCTTAAAGAGTGGAAAACGTTAAATGTTTCATGGTTCGGGCGATCTGCTTTGATCAAAATGCTTATTTTACCGAGTCTATTATACCTAATGCAAGCAATCCCAATAGATCTACCATCCAGTTTTTTCTCAGCTTACCAAAAAGCCTGTTCGGTCTTTCTATGGAGAGACTCTCCCCCTCGCATTAAATACTCCAGACTCACCTTATCCAAATCCAGGGGTGGCATTGGGTTACCGGATTTACGTAAATACTATACCGCCTGTCACCTCACAAGGATCGCAGATTGGAATATCCATCCCCTTAAGAAGTCTTGGACCGTCCTTGAAAACGCCTTCTCGTCGCTTTCCTTACATTTACTCCCATGGATACCCCTTAAACACTGGCCACAATCAATAGTTATGCACCCGCTAATATACCTATCCCTTTTAGCATTTAGGAAGGCTTCGACCAACGGAAACCTAGCCTCAGTTCCAGGTCCTCTAACTACACTAAGAGGGAATCCTGCGTTCTCCCCGGGCACCCCCATCAATTTCTTGCAGAAAGAATGGCCACACAAGGATGTCTTAGTCCTACATTTTTATCTTGATGGGAAAATCATCTCCCTAGATAAACTCAGAGAAATGTCCAAAACGTCCTCATTTTCTTTTTGGACTTATAGGCAAATTAGGCACTTTCTTGAAACTCACACCAGTCAAACACACTGGACAAAACAGCTCTTACCCTTTGAACCCTGTGTCACCGTAAAATCCCACAAAGGCACCTCATCTCTCTTCTGTATACCTTTCTCAATGAACACTCGAACCCCCCTTTTACGCCCTCACAAATCTCATGGAACAGGGACCTATTGACACCCTTAACAAACAATGAGTGGACCAAGGTCTATGAATACATACACAAGGGTTCATTAAATGTAGCCACTCAAGAGAATGGGTACAAGATTGCCACCAGGTGGTATAGGACCCCTTCACGGCCCCACAAATTTTCTTCTGCTATCCCCAACACTTGCTGGAGGTGTGGACTCCCCCCTCTTCCTTTCTCTCTTCTTTCCTCTTTCTCTCTCCTTGTTTCTCTCTATTCCTACTCTCCCTTTCTCTCCTTTCTTCTTCCTGTTTTACAGAACTCTCCCTTCTCCGTCTCGCCCTATTCTGCCTTCTCTAGTATCAGTCTTTTTATAACCCCATGTCTTACAGTCCAATATGGTTGTTATTACCTGTTGATTGTCATGCTTCATGACGCTTAGCACATGCGCTCTGTAGGGTTTCAGTATACATTGAACCTTCGCCAGGCTTGGCTCAGTGTCCCATCCTCTACTTTATTCTCACCGGGAGATGATTTGGGGGGAAGTTTATACTGTAACAGCATATTCCGCCCTGTGACGCTATTTTCCTGCACTTTAACATATCTTGGACTACCTTCTTAGTTGATTTTGCATCCACATTGTTACTTTAAGTATTATGGATATCCTGTTATGAGCTGATGATGTCATGTGACAACTGTATATGACTGTTTGTACTCTCTTTTTTTTATTATATTCAATAAAATCTTTACAGAAAAAAAAAAAAAATGGGGGTAGAGCAGAGTGGCGACTGTTAGTCACCAGCTCTCTGCTTAGGGAGCACTGAGAACTGAGCGATCAGCGGTGTTTGATCTCTCGATTCTCAGCCTTAGATCCGGCGTGGGACATACTAGGTAAGTATGATTAAAAAAAAAAAAAATCCCATACTTCTCTTTTAAATTCTACATCTACATTTCACCTGATGATTGGATGTGCCAATGTGTGGTGATATTATGGATAAAGCGTGATACCAGGAGTGGTATTCCCTGAGGGGAGCAAAGAGCTTAATGACCTTACTGGTAATGCAGGGGTCATATCTGTGAGGTGAGCAGCCATTGTTCACTGGTGGTGGAGACACAATGCACTTTTTATTTTAGGAAGTTTGCACCGCATATTTTATCACTGTGGTGATTGAATTATTTTAATAAGTATGATTATATATTGTGGACGTTCATATATTTAGTCACAATGGAAGTGGGTATATGATTTAATGAAGTATTTATTATTAACTTTGGGTTGCGCAGCACTATTTTTGGATTTTTAAATATTTTACAGCCCATCTCTAACAAGTAAATATAAAATCAGTATACACTACGCTTTACAGCCTTCTCAAGGCACTCCCTTATCGTTCATAGTGATATGTTAAAATCAGATGATATCCACATTCTCTATGGAAAATATACCGTGGACTTGATTCCACCCTCCAGGGGTTAACACTGACATCCACCCATCTACTTGGTAGGACAAACCCAAACTGCAACTGAAACGTAAGCAGCTGAGTCAGCTATTGTATTTATATCTGCCACAGCCAGGGGGCACTCGTCCTGATGAAGCTGGGGTTTCCCCGTGAAACGTGTTGACGTCATCCTCCTGAACGTCTGACACTCCATATACTGCTTCATCACCGCCTAGGAGCCACTGTGCGAACGGACCGCTACACTCGAGAAAGAACTATTGTGCCCAGCGGCCACTCTAAAGACAGCTTCACCTTATGGATTCACTCCCTGCACACAGTAGGTGACGGGACTCCTAGTATGGTGTAGTGTGGTCCGTGACGAGGAAACGGCTGTATCTGAAGGGACTCTCCATTTTTGGCTATCACACCACTGCTACTCATATCCCAGCTGACGATGAAGCACGTTCACAGCTCACCACCTGGTTCCATTGACAGAGCTTTACATCCTTACACCAAATCAAGGTACCTTATGCTCTATATCAGGGATATGCAACTAGCGGACCTCCAGCTGTTGCAAAACTACAAGTCCCATCAGGCCTCTGCCTCTGGGTGTCATGGTTGTGGCTGCCAGAGTCTTGCTATGCCTCATGGGACAACACCACCAACACACAAAACCCAAATCACCTATGGCCCGCCTAAACATCCTTTTCTTGAATGTTCAAGGCTTCAATACCCCACATAAGCGTACCAAGGCCCTACGCTCTTTTGCAGCTGCAAAAGCCGACATGATTTGTTAACAAGAGATACATTTCATAGAGAAACACGCCCCCAAATACCTCAGCGACTCCTGCCAGCAATTCTATACAGCCTCAGCCACAACCAGCGCGGGACACTAGGCTTCCATCGATCTATGCCTTTCACCCTCGCTTCACAAGTCAAGAATCCAGAGGGCCCCTACCTGATCCTCACAGGCCATATATCAGAACCAGCAATCGCAATTGTATCTCATTACAGCCCAAATAAATACCCGACCGCGTTTCTCTCACATCTCTTTCAGGTAGTAGATATACATAAATTTGGAACAGTTGTTCTATGTGGAGACTCTAATCAGGTGATTTTTCCATTCCTTGATAAGTCCCCTCCTGCCTCTTCAATGAGCCCAGCCAGACAAACATTCCAACATCTTCTCACTAGGTACAAATTGGTGGATACCTGGCGTTAAGATAACCCTGTTAGCAAACTATTTACACATTACTCACGTCCCCATAAATCTTTTTCTCACATTGACTACATTTTTTTTACAACAGCTATGGTCCCCGAAATAATTTCCTTAGTGACTATCCCCTTTACGTGGACTGACCACTCCATGGTATGTACCACTGTCGCCTCCCCGATTCCTAAGATGCATGATACATCTTGGAGTCTCAATGACTCCACCCTCACACATCCCTCACACCGGTTGGTGGTAGAAACGACTCTTAAAGAATACTTTTCCCACAATGCTACTGATGACATTTCCACACTGACATTATGGGAAGCTCATAAACCCGTGATCCGGGGTAAACCAATTCAACAGGCTGCATCCGTTAAGCAAGAACGGAAGGACCTCTTTCTAAAACTAGAGGCAAACTTTAACACTTGTCCTGCTGATTTCCAAGCTACCCCTAACCCCACCACGAACTCTCCTCTTGATAAGGCTCAGCTCGACCTCAATCTGTTTCTTACAGACACGGCAGATAAACTCTTACGTAAGCGACAGCATATTTCTTACCTCAGGGCAAATAAGCCTGACACACCCATGGCCCGAGCACTGTGAGCTATTCACCGCCCTTCGACATCTATGCGACTGAAAACAGCACGCAAAACATATACTAGCAATCTGGTCAAAATTCTGGAAGTATTTTGTTCCAACCTCGCCAAACTCTATACCTAATCCACAGACTTAGACTCTACTGCTGCAGACGCCCTTTTCTCTCATATTTCTCTCCCCTCACTCACCCAAACACAACGAGAATCTCTTGTGTCCTATTACAGATGAGGAGGTGGCATTAGCCATCAAAGCTTTGAAACCACATAAAAGGCCAGGCCCTGATGGGTTTTCGGCGACTTACTAGAGACAATTCACATCTATATTGATGCCTATGTTAACGAGAGCCTTCAACTGCTGACGGGACACTCATTTAGATCCAAGACTCCAACATCCATAATCTCCAAGATACCCAAACCACAATCTGACCCTTCCTCTAGGACAAATTTCCCCCCCCCCCCCATCTCTCTACTAAATCTAAACGTCAAGCTACTGGCCAAAATCATGGCAACTCGTTTGAATACCATCATATGCCACCTGATCCATCGTGACCAGACAGGATTTGTCCTCATCCATCAACCCGGCGACAACATCAGACGCGCCCTCCTTCTATCCATCACCACCAAAACTAGACGCATCCCAACATGCTTTCTATCCCTAGATATCAGGAAAGCGTTTGACCTTCAGTCACCTGGCCATATCTACAATACCCAAATCTCTGGCCTACATGTTCACCCCAAAAAATCAAATGCACTTAACATATCTCGGTCACCCTCGGAACTCCAACATGCCAAAACTGCCATTCACCTGGGTGTCCCATCAACTTTCGTACTTGGGTGTGCAACTCACAGCTTCAATTTCCGAACTCTTTGCTGCAAATTTCTTACCTCTGCTAAAACAGGTTACCAACCTCATGTCCCAATGGTCCTCCCTCTACCTGTCTTGGATGGGCAGAGTCAATGTCATCAAAATTACGATATTACCTAAAATCCTATCCTCCTCAGAGTACTTCCCATCCCCATCCCCAGTTATTTTTTTCGTCTTACACAACGCAATGTAATGTCAAGCCTCGCACACCCAAAACCATGCTCTAACTTCCCAAAGTAAGCGGAGGACTGGGGATCCAGATTTCCCAAAATACTATTACGCAGCACAACAATTTTAAGCGACAGCATGGATTTATGAACGACAGAAGTTTTCAAACAAATTTCTTTTTATGAGGAGGTAAGTAAAACCTTGGACAGAGGGGTGGCTGTGGACATGGTATACTTGGATTTAGCAAAAGCATTTGATACAGTTCCCCACACACGGCTAATGTGTGAGGTAAAGTCTACAGGCTTGGAAATATCAGTTTGTAAATGGATAGAAAACTGGCTAAAAGACTGAATTCAGAGAGTAGTGGTTAATGATTCTTACTCTGAATGGTCTAAGGTTATCAGTGGTGTACCCCAAGGTTCAGTGATGGGACCCTTACTTTTTAATATCTTTATAAATGATATAGGGTCTGGGATTAAAAGTACCATTTCAGTCTTTGCAGATGACACTAAGCTATGCAGTAGAATAACGTCCTTACAGGATGTCTCCAATTTACAACCCAACCACAATGCACTGTCTAATTGGGCAACTATGTGGCAGATGAGGTTTAATGTTGATGATGGAATCCATAGTGGAGAAGGATCTGGGTGTTTTGGTAGATCATAAGTTCAATAATAACATGCAATGCCAAGCTGCGTTTTTCAAAGCGAGCAAAGTCCTTTCTTGTATTAAGAGAGGTATGGACTCCAGAGAGAAATATCATTTTGCCCCTGTACAAATCATTAGTAAGACCTCATCTGGAATATGCAGTTCAGTTGTGGGCACCAGTTCTCAAAAAGGATATAGGGGAACTGGAGAAAGTGCAGAGAAGGGCAACCAAACTGATAAGAGGCATGGAGGAGCTCAGCTATGACAAAAGATTAGAGGAACTGAATTTATTCTCTCTTGAGAAGAGGAGATTAAGGGGGGATATGATCAACATGTACAAATATATAAGGGGTCCATATAGTGAACTTGGTGTTGAGTTATTCACTTTACGTTCAACACAGAGGACAAGGGGGCACTCTTTACGCCTAGAGGAAACGAGATTTCATCCCCAAATACGGAAAGGTTTCTTCACAGTAAGAGCTGTGAAAATGTGGAATAGGTTCCCTCCAGAGGTGGTTCTGGCCAGCTCAGTAGATTGCTTTAAGAAAGGCCTGGATTCTTTCCTAAATGTACACAAATAATTGGGTACTAATATTTATAGGTAAAGTTGATCCAGGGAAAATCCGATTGCCTCTCTGGGATCAGGATGGAATTTTTTCCCCTGCTGTAGCAAATTGGATCATGCTTTGCTGGGGTTTTTCGCCTTCCTCTGGATCAACTGTGGGTAACGGATTGTGTATATGGGATTGTATGATATTATTGTTTATTTATTTATTTTTATGGTTGAACTAGATGGAATTGTGTCTTTTTTCAACCTAATTAACTATGTAACTCACCTGTTTACCTAAGTACCATGCAACGAAGGAGGCACCACTGTGGGTGGCAGTAGAATCTGTCGAGTGCAATCCCATTTCCATAGCGATCATGCTCTGGCTGCACCCTGCTGATAAAATTTCCATACTAAACTCCATAACAAAACTTATATTTAAACATCTGGGACAAATTCAAAGCCACACGTAATCTACAATGTACTCATAACCCCCTTTTCTCCTTTCTCAGAAATCCTGCATTTTACCCGGCCTGGGAATCCCCCGGCGCATTTGCTGCCTGGTCTACCACTAAACTTTTCAGGCTGCATAACCTGGTCAACAATAAAGATATTCATACATTTCCCACTCTATGCAAAAACTATGCACTTCTGAGGTCTGAGCTGTTTTGCTACCTACAAGTTCAAAACTTTTACTTATCATTCCTTTGATCAGGATCCCTGCTCACACAGATGACACAGTTTGATCGTATCTGCAAAAGCGATCCACATATCAGGGGACTCATATTGATCCTCTACCTACAACTGTCAACCCGAATAATTCATTACCATCGTATGCTAATAAATGGGCACAAGATCGCACATTCGAGATCGCAGACTGGTCCTCTATATGGATGGCCACTAAATCCTCTTCACCCAATATCTTAGCCTTAGAAACTAACTACAAGGTCCTCTCACGCTGGTATCTCATTCCGGACAGAATCAAAAAATTTGTCCCATCATACTCAAAGTCTTGTTGCCGAGGCTGCTCAGATCCAGGCACCAATCTACATGTGTGGTGGCAATTGTCGATCGCTCAAGAGTTCTGGAAGGCAATTTTTGCAATGGCATCCAAGGCCTTAGACACCAATCTCCAACCAGATCCCGCAACAGCTCTCCTTAGCCTAAAACCAGCAGGGTTGACCCATTTGCAATTCCAATTGCTTATAAAACCATGGTGGCCAAGCAAACTATTGCTAAGGCTTGGAAATCTCAGACCTCGGTTGTGGCTGAAGCTAAGCATAGAATGAACAGGGCCCTGGTCTATGCTAAAATGACAGCCATTGAAAGTGACAAGATACGAAAGTTTTAAAAAATATGGCAACCATGGGTGAAACACTGTTTACCCCCTGATTTTGACAAAACCCTTCTATTACCTTGGTAACTGTGTTTCTCTCCCCCATTCGACCCACCACATTCACTCCTGAACCGGAACCGCGCTACCACTCACGGGAAAACCTTTTCGCCCTCTGCACCCCTCCTATCTCCTCTCCCCAGCACCCCTTCTGAGTGTAAGTGAGACTAAGATTATTCCTTTGGAACGATTATTCCTATATAGTACAGACTCGCCCACTCGACTGTCTTTTTTATGTTTCTCGTCCCTTCCACCTTTCTTATTCTTTCTTTTCTTCTCCCCCTACTACCTTTCCAGTCACTACCTTGATTAAAACTTCAACAGGGGGTACCCTCCTCTTTGCCTACATAATCAGATTCTTCTGCATGTATTATTCAGTAGCGACTATGTCCACATGGAGGAAACGTTTCATTGATGATATTTGACATCTACAGCTGAAGTTACCACCGGTCGTCGCATTTTTGTTTATAAGCATTTCTTCAATACTATCAGGCTCCTACTTACCAGACCGGCGAGTCCTGTCGGGCAGAGGGTAGGCTCCCTTACCCTCCGACTATCGGCCCCCTGGTAGAGTAAACAGGGGGTGCGACAGTACGGAGTGGTATGAAGGCCTGTATGGCTGTCCTGGTATTGCAGTCCGGGTGTCACAGGGTTAACAGCTGGAAAGACTGGAGTAGGCTGGAGCACCTTCACTGAGCTGAGCAGGCAGGTGTGGACAACAGGCAGGAAGTCTGCAGACAGACTGATAGGATCCCAGGGAGCAGGCAGATGGATGGTCAGGAGGCAGGCCGGGTTTGGCAACAGGCAGACGGCAGAGGTACAGTGGAACAGGCAAGCGGATGGTCAGACAAGCAAAGGTCGGTGCAGGCAGAGTTCAGAGAGAGGTCGGGGAACAAGGCCGGGTCAACAGGTATAGCAGGAACAGACAAGGTACACGGTCAGGCTCTGGAACGACTAGCTGTTGATTAGGCAGCACTGGTCACCAGAACTCACTGGCTTAAATAGGGCTTTTGGCGCCAAACGATGTGCACGTGCGCGCCCGCCCCGGCACACACAGGCATGCGCGCCCGCCAACGCCCGCGCGCGCGCCCCCACACACCGGCGTGCACAGTGGAACGATCCTGGACACACACACCGGCGCCACGAGGAGCCCGCACGGCGAGGTCCGCAGGAATGCGCGCGCCGACGCACGCCGACGCACCCTGACGCACACCACCGCGGGCGCCCCGCCTGCCGAGGTAAGGACCCTGACAGTGCCCCCCCCTCAAGGGCAGCCTCCGGATGCCCAGCTGGGCCAGCCTGGGTGCATGGGAGTTCTTGAAGGCTCGTAGCAATTCGTTGGCATGTAGGTTACCTTCGGGTTCCCAAGAATTATCCTCGGGTCCATACCCCTTCCACTTAATGAGGTACTGGAGCTGATTCTGCCTCTTCCTACAATCCAAGATTGCCTCGACTTCGAACTCCTCCTCATTGTTGACCAAAACAGCCTCCGGTGGCTTGGCCTTACGGTCAGGAAAAGGATCGTGGATAACTGGTTTCAGTAACGAAACGTGGAAGACCGGGTGGATTCTAAGGGACTCTGGCAGACTAAGTTCAAAGGCAACATCATTCACCTTTCTTTTCACCCGAAACGGGCCCAGGAACTTAGGTCCCAACTTCCTGGAGGGACAAGCCAACTTTAGGTTAGTTGTAGAGAGCCACACTTGGTTGCCAGGCTCAAGGACGAGTTCTCCTCGCCTTTTCTTGTCAAACATCCTCTTGAAGGAAGCCTGGGATTGGGCCATGGTTTCCTGCAAGATCTTACAGTTACTAGAAAAGAACTCCATTGTTTCCGTTACTGCGGGTAGAGAACATTCCGGGATAGAACTGGGAAGGAAAGAAGGGTTGAATCCATAATTCGCAAAGAAAGGAGTCTGGTTGATGGCAGAGTGTAGGGAGTTGTTATACGAGAATTCAGCGACTGGTAACAAGGACACCCAGTCGTCTTGCGTAAATACAGAAAAACAACGGAGGTATTGCTCCAGCGTCTGGTTAGTTCTTTCTGTCTGGCCGTTCGTCTGAGGGTGGTAGGCCGAAGAGAACGCCAATTCAATTTCCAAAGCGGCACACAGTGCTCTCCAAAACCGGGAGGTAAATTGAACACCCCGGTCGGATACAATATTCGCGGGCACCCCATGTAACCTTACTACTTCCTTGGCGAATATCTTCGCCGTTTCTACGGCTGTGGGAGTACCCTTCATAGGGATGAAGTGTGCCATCTTGGATAGCCTATCGATCACCACAAAGATGGTTGAGAAACCTTCAGAGGGGGGTAACTCCACAATGAAGTCCATTGATAGCATTCTCCAAGGTCTGTCAGGAATCGGTAAGGGTCTCAATAAACCCCAGGCCTTTGAGCGGTTGCATTTATTCCGGGCACAAGTGCGGCAAGAACCCACATACCTCTTACAGTCCTCCAGGAGACATGGCCACCAAAAGGTGCGTAGCACCAATTCTGAGGTTTTCCGGGCTCCGAAGTGACCCGCCAGCTTGTGGTCATGACATAGTTCCAGTACCAGTACCCTACATCTTTCAGGTACAAAAATCTTGCCTTCATGCCAAAGCAACCCATCGCTTAAACTGGTTCCAGTAGGTAGAGGAATTTCAGAGGAGGCCTGTTTAATCCTGGAAATTAAATCTCCCTGGAGAAGTAAGAAACTACCTGCAGGCAAAATAGTATCAGGAGGAGTACTTTCCTTGGAGTCGTGAAACATTCGTGATAGGGCATCAGGTTTTCCATTCTTGGATCCGGGCCTGTACGTGATATGAAAGGAGAAGCGAGAAAAAAAAAGTGCCCATCTAGCCTGTCGTGGTCTGAGTCGCTTGGCTGCTCTTAGGTATTCCAAGTTCTTGTGGTCGGTAAAGATGAGAACCGGATGTACCGCACCCTCTAGTAGATAGCGCCATTCTTCCAAAGCCGCTTTGATGGCCAACAGTTCCCGGTCTCCGACATCATAATTTTTCTCAGATGACGAGAGTTTACGGGAAAAGAATGCTACAGGAAACAAGAGGGCCTTGGGGCCCTGACGTTGAGAAAGTACTGCCCCCACTGCGATCTCAGAAGCATCCACTTCCAGCACAAACGGTAACGCAGGGTCCGGGTGCTTGAGAATAGAAGCAGAAGTAAACAGTCCCTTTAATTTCTCGAACGCTGCCTGTGCTCGGGACGACCAACAGAATCGTGCCCCCTGTCTAGTAAGTTCCGTTATTGGTGCAATGATCTTAGAGAAGTCTTTAATAAATTTCCTGTAGAAGTTGGAAAATCCTACGAAACGTTGGACCCCTTTCTTGTCTGTAGGAGCAGGCCAGTCCAGGATGGCCGATACTTTTTGTGGGTCCATCTTGATTCCTTCAACAGAAATAATGAGTCCCAAGAACTGGATACTCTGGCGTTCGAACTCACATTTATCCAGTTTAGCGTATAAGCCATGTTGCCTGAGCCGGACGAGAACATTCCTGACATGCCTGCGATGATCCGCCAAAGAAGAGGAGAAGATGAGTATGTCGTCCAGATAAACGATAACGTAGAGGTCCAGGATATCTCTAAAGATGTCGTTCACAAAGTGCTGGAACGTAGCTGGGGCATTACAAAGACCGAAGGGCATGACCTGGTACTCGAAATGCCCGAAACGAGTGCGAAACGCAGTTTTCCACTCGTCACCCTCTCGGATGCGGATTAAGTTGTAAGCACCCCGGAGATCCAATTTAGTAAAGATTCTGGCAGTGCCCAGCCTTTGGAATAACTCAGGTACCAGAGGGAGCGGGTAGCGATTTTTAATCGTTATCTTATTCAATTCGCGGTAATCGATACATGGCCGCAGGGAATGATCCTTCTTTTCCACAAAAAATAAGCCCGCACCGGCCGGGGAGGTAGACAGGCGGATAAATTTCTTTTTCAGATTTTCATCTAAGTACTGCTTCAGGGTGCCCAGCTCCTGCTCAGTCAGGGGGAAGATCCGGCCAAAAGGTACCTCGGTTCCAGGAAGCAATTCGATTGGGCAGTCGTAGGGCCTGTGTGGAGGTAGCAATTCTGCCCCCTTTTTGCTAAACACATCCGCAAAGTCTCGGTAAGGCTCAGGGATAGCTTGAAGCAGATCAACATCTGGATGTAGACAGAGGAGTTGGGTAACCTCACGGCCTGTCCCTTGCATGCAGTGTTGAAGACAATATCCAGAGAGGAACTCGACATTACCTGAAGCCCAGTTGATTTGGGGGTTGTGCACCTGTAGCCAAGGTATTCCAAGAATGACTGGAAAGAGGGGGGACGAGATGGCGTCCAGACAGAGATATTCATGGTGTTGCTGGCCCATGATGGCTTCTAAGGGGACGGTCTCCTGAGTGACCGGGCCGGAGCGGAGAGCAGAACCGTCAGCAAGATGAACAGCAAGGCTTTGAGTTTTGGTTTGGAGAGGAATGGCATGTTGAGAGGCAAAGGTCCGGTCGATAAAACAGCTGCAGGCTCCAGAATCAATGATAGCTGGGACTTGGATGGCCCTTCCAAGAAGCTGTAAAGTGACAGAAATGGTTAGGTGCGTGCCCATAGTGGGTACAATAGTAGCACAGGTACGAACATCAGAACGACACTTACGCATCTTGTTGGGGCAACCGCTGGCGTAGTGCCCCGATTCCCCGCAGTAGAGGCAGAGGTTGTGTGCCCGCCTACGTGTCTTCTCCTCTGGGGTCAAAGAAGGACGGAATAGACCAAGCTGCATTGGTTCAGGTGCATCATAGGTCGAGGCAGGTGGTGGAGCGGGAGATCTGCTGGGAGGACAGGGTACTTGTGGAATCATCCAGGTGGGACGAAAGGTACTGGTGGTTCTTTCAGTACGTCGTTCTCGCAGTCTACGGTCTATTTGGATGGACAGATTGATAAGCTCTTCCAGGGTCTGTGGTACCCCTACTCGTGCCAACTCATCTTTGAGGGGTTCTGACAACCCCATCCTAAACTGATGGCGCAACGCAGCGTCATTCCACGCCGTGTCAGAACTCCAGCGTCTGAACTCGACGGCATAGTCTTCAGCTGCTCGACGGCCTTGACGAAGGGCCTGTAAGGTGGCTTCCGCGGTGGCAGTGAGCTGGGGGTCTTCGTATAGTTGGGACATGGCTCCAAAGAAGGCCTCCAGACTATCCAAGGCGACTGATTTTTGCTCCAAGAGTCGGTGGGCCCATGTTTGTGGTTCACCAGAAAGTAAGGAAATAACAAAGCCCACCTTAGTGGCTTCCAGGGAGAACGTGCGTGGCTGTAGGGCGAAGTAAAGGTTGCAAGCATTCCGGAAGGCACGATACCTACTTCGGTCTCCGAGAAATCTTTCGGGTACTGGTACTTTTGGCTCAGGAGGTAACATGACCACAGAAGGTGTTGAGGTGGCTGCTGTGGACCTTGGTGGACCGGAAGGTGCGGACAAGGCCTGTACACGTTCTTCCAAGCTGGAATATCACTCTTGTAGGCTTTTCACAGCCTGGGTTAGACCTGCCAGATGTCGGCAAAGTTCATCCATGGGGGAGGCCCCCTGCCCGGACTCGGTCATGGCTGCCTAATACTATCAGGCTCCTACTTACCAGACCGGCGAGTCCTGTCGGGCAGAGGGTAGGCTCCCTTACCCTCCGACTATCGGCCCCCTGGTAGAGTAAACAGGGGGTGCGACAGTACGGAGTGGTATGAAGGCCTGTATGGCTGTCCTGGTATTGCAGTCCGGGTGTCACAGGGTTAACAGCTGGAAAGACTGGAGTAGGCTGGAGCACCTTCACTGAGCTGAGCAGGCAGGTGTGGACAACAGGCAGGAAGTCTGCAGACAGGCTGATAGGATCCCAGGGAGCAGGCAGATGGATGGTCAGGAGGCAGGCCGGGTTTGGCAACAGGCAGACGGCAGAGGTACAGTGGAACAGGCAAGCGGATGGTCAGACAAGCAAAGGTCGGTGCAGGCAGAGTTCAGAGAGAGGTCGGGGAACAAGGCCGGGTCAACAGGTATAGCAGGAACAGACAAGGTACACGGTCAGGCTCTGGAACGACTAGCTGTTGATTAGGCAGCACTGGTCACCAGAACTCACTGGCTTAAATAGGGCTTTTGGCGCCAAACGACGTGCACGCGCGCACCCCGGCACACACAGGCACGCGCGCCCGCCAACGCCCGCGCGCGCGCCCCCGCACACCGGCGTGCACAGTGGAACGATCCTGGACACACACACCGGCGCCGCGAGGAGCCCGCACGGCGAGGTCCGCAGGAACGCGCGCGCCAACGCACCCTGACGCACACCACCGCGGGCGCCCCGCCTGCCGAGGTAAGGACCCTGACAAATACCTTAATGATTGACAATAATATATGCTTAAATGTTCCTTCTTTCATGTAACTATGACAGTTATCCATGCTGTATTACTGTTGTTGTATCGCTATTTGTGACCAATAAATTCTCTTTGACATAACTGGTCCCAAGACAGAGCCTTGGGGTACCCACCTACCACTCCAGACCAGTCTGAGTATATGTTATTTATCACTACCCTTTGGAAAACTGTAACCAGTTTTCTATCCAACAACAAACCTTATCGTCCATGCTTGCAGAACTCAGCTTGTATATTAAGCATTTATGGGGAACTGTATCGAATGCCTTTGTAAAATCCAGATGCACCACATCCACAGGCCTCCCCCTATCTAAATTGCAGCTCACTTCCTCATAAAATGTTAACAGATTGGTCTGGCAAGAACGACCCATTGTAAACCCATGCTGATTACTATTAATGATACTGTTTTCTTCAGCAAATTCTTGGATATAGTCCCTGATGTTAGGCTGACTGGCCTGTAGTTTCCAGGAATGTGTGTCTGGCCTTTTTTGAATATTGGTACAACATTGGCTTTTGTCTAATCAGCTGGTACAATTCCTGTCAGTATGCTTTAGGATTAGGAATAATGGTCTAGCTATTAACCTTCTGAGTTCTCTGAGGACTCTAGGGTGTAAGCCATCTGGTCCTGGTGATTTATATGTGTGTAGCTTATCTAGTCTTTCCTTGACTCCGGCCTCTGTTAGCCACAAGGGTACGTCCTGTGATGTGTTATTACAAATCTTGTCATGGTCAGTATACCACTCCTTTTCCTCTGTAAAAACTGAGGAGAAAAAAGCATTTAGTACAGTTGCCTTCTTTGTGTCATCTGTAACCATCCTCCTATTATCGTCTTTTATGTGGGCAATGTGCTCTGATCTCACTTTTTTACTGTTAATATAACTAAAAAAATCCTTGGGATTTTTTTTTTACTCTCCTCTGCTATGTGTCTCCCGTAGTCTTTTTGACCCACCCTGATTTGGTTCTTACACTTCTTATTGCATTCCTTGTAGTGTTGGAATGCTGACAATGGCCCATGCGCTTTATATTTTTGTAAAGGCCATTTTTTCTCTTTAATAAGACTTTTTACGTTACAATAAGACTTTTTACATTATTCAAATCGTTTATTTGGTGTGACTATCCTTTGGCTTTAAATCAGCATAAATTCTTCTAAGTACATGTAGTGCTTGTGCACACAGTTTTTGAAGGAACTCGGCAGGTAGGTTATTTTAAACATCATGGAGAACTAACCACAGATCTTCTGTGGATGTAGGCTGCCTTAAATCCTTCTGTTCATGTAATCCCAGGGCAGACTTGATGATGTTGAAATCAAAGCCCTGTGGGGGCCAAACCATCATATCCAGAACTGCTAGTTCTTCTTTACGCTGAAGATAGTTCCCAATATCATTGGCTGTGTGTTTTGGGTTGTTGTCCTGCAGCAAAATATATTTGGGGACAGTCATAAGCCTCCCTGATGGTATGGTATGTTGGATAAGTATCTGCCCGTATTTCTCAGCATTAAGGACACCTTCCTAAAACTTTTACACAGTACTGTAATCTCAATGAAATTATCACCCAAAATTTTTTATGGGTCTAAATCAACATTCAAATGCCCACCTCCAGGACAGGCATGAACACAGCTACTTTCTATAGTGGCACACATGCCCTCCCTCCTCACTGGATTTGACTGACAGCGGTAAAAGCCAATGGCTCCCGCTGCTCTCAGCTAAACCTGTGAGAGCGTTAAGAAAGGAGAGAAGTCCTGCAATTGTGTACAGCACTGGATCGATATAGGACTCAGGTAAGTATTTATGGGGGAGAGGGGGAGACAGGAAACAGGCACTGAAAGTTTTTTTTTTACCTCAATGAATAGAATGCATTAAGGTAAAAAAGCCTTATGACTTTAGAACCACTTTCAACATCCAAGGCATCCCACAGCAACAACCCAACCTGGGTTACAACCTCTTCCTCAGAACATATTTTGAGAACCCCCAATAGGTGGAGTGTAAACCTCTTTGTGTGATTTGTTGGAGGTATGTGACCTCCAACACCTGCATTTTGGATCTTCATCCCTGAGTGCAAAGGGCTTAAAACATGGGTACCAGTCAGTACAGTGTTCAGTCTTGTCCATCTGAAACCGGTCACAGACCCTGCTCGAACTGAACCCACGTATGTTCAGATCACTAGCACTGATCACCTCCATACTTAAAAAGCCCTCGTAGAACTCCACCAGTCTAAACAACTTAAGACCATCTCCTTGCTCCCATTTACCTTCAAACTTCTAGAATCCCTAGTCTACAACCATCTTAATATTTACAAGCTTTTCAAAACCTTTCAATCTGGCATTTTCCCACAATACTCCACAGAAATTGACGTACCAATACTCACTAATGACTTTCGAACTGCTCCATGCTTATACTCCAATGCCGTGTACACACGATCGGACATTCTGACAACAAATGTTTGATAGGAGCTTGTTGTCGGAAATTCCGACCGTGTGTAGGCTCCTTCTGACATTTTTTGTCGGAATTTCCAACAAAAATTTGAGAGCTGGTTCTCAAATTTTCTGACAACAAAATCCGTTGTCGGAAATTCCGAGCGTGTGTACACAATTCCGACGCACCAAATTCCACGCATGCTCTGAATCAAGTACGAGACGGAAGCTTTCGGTCTGGTAAAACTAGCGTTCGTAATGGAGATAGCACATTCGTCACGCTGCAATGCGAAAGGAGCGGATTTTCAGGAATTGATTTAGATTCCATAGATCTAAAATGGGTCTGACATCTCGATTTGGTTTTGGTACCATAAACAGGTTTGAATAAAACCCCAAACCTTCTGTGGGAATCTGTATGATCATCCCTTGAGCCAATAATCGGTCTAATGCTTGAAACAGGGATTGCCTTTTCCCTGGATCTTTGGGAACGTTTGATCTGAGAAAACGAGATGGTGGGAACTACTGAAATTCTAGTTTGTATTCTAGACACCGAGGAGATGACCCATCTGTCCTGAATTTCCCTTTGCCAGACTTCTGAGAAATACAGAAGTCTTCCCCCCACTCTGGTGAGGGGGGACGCCTCTTCACGATGAGGCTTTAGTATTCTGCTTTGCAGATTTGCGGCCCCAGGTCTTCTTTTGAGCCTGGACCTGACCCTGAGACTTTCCTCTAGAGTCTGACAGCGGAGGTCATCGCCACTGCCTAGAGGCGGATGCCCCTGGCGCAGGAGAAAGTCAGTTTAAAGGACGTTTAGATTTTCTTTTGACTGGCAAAAGAGTACTCTTCCCACTAGAAATCGTTTGGATATTCTTATCCAAGTCATCCCCAAATAGTCGTTCCCCATGAAAGGGGAAACTAGTCAGAAGCTTTTTGCAAGGTGCTTCAGCTGAACAACTTTTTAACTACAGGGTCCTACACATGTGTATTAGCACGAGCGCAAGGCGGGACGCCTGGTGAATAGTCTTTCATGGTGTCTATGGCAAAAAACATAGCGCTTTAGGTAGTTTGGCCAACTCACAGGCCTGTTGTGCAGGGACCTCCTTAAGGGCTTCTTTGAACTGGTCTTTTAGGGACTTACAGATGACTATAGCAGCGATTGCAGGCTGAGAAACGGCACCTGCCAAAGAAAAAGAGGATTTTAACAGAAATTCCAACTTTTTATCTGTTGGATCTTTAAGCATTTGTGCATTGTCTAGTGGGCAAGTAAAATTTTTATTGATATTGGAAATCGCAGCGTCAACTGCTGGTACTTTCCATCTCTTTGTGAATTTCTCCTCCATGGGATAGAGAACTGAGAATTTCTTTGGAGGGAGAAAATGCTTATCCAGGTGATCACATTAAGCATAAATAAGCTTTTCTATTATTGCATGGACCGGAAACGCATGAAAAGGTTGTAAGGGTTTTAAAGAACCCAAGGAAGAGACCGAACTTTCAACTGACTCTGTTAGGGGCAATATGAAACGAACCATCTCCGTAAGATTTTGTACCATCAATCTCTCAGATTGCGAGGTTGTAAAAGGTTCATCTGTTTCCCCTGCAGAGGAATAATCGGCTTGTCTTTCTACTTGAGGGTAATACCTCATCCTGTGCCCACTGTTCCCTTGGTAAAGGGTTTGAGGTGGGGGAAGGGATTCTAGCACGCTTTATATCCACGTGGGAAGATGCGATTAAAGCCGCTAATCTTCCTTCTAAGCCCTGCAGGGCTGAGGAAAGTGCATCTTCAGTCCTGTATACAGGGGCTGAAGTGTGAGAAGCAGTTGCACCACCAATAGGTTCCAATGACTCACCCTGGCTTGCCATGTCTGGTATCTCCGGAGAGGATGACAGTGTGGAGGCATGACTGGAGTTCCCAGAGCCTGGGGGGTGGAATTTTTGGTACCTCTGTGGTAGATGTGGAAGTCATAATGCTAAGCACAAAAAGCAGAGGCACTTTAAGACAATATACTATTGCTGAGTAATAGTAGTAACTACTACATACAGATCACCTTTTAATGCTGAATAACAATTGTATTTTCCTGTACTGGAAATGCCTGATACACCGCTTACGTGACCCAGCACTCCTGTGTCCTGTGTGACAGCCTCTACTCTTCAGCTGCTCTGATGGAGACTGTTTGTCCTTAGAGCGCCGGTTTTATGAAGAGGTATCAGGTGTGAGCCTGATTATTGCCCAGTGCGCGCACTGTGTGTTCAACGAGGACGCTGTGTTCCGCACACGGCGCCGCCTGCCTTTGCCACACCCCTGAATGCAGACCGAAGGAGGAAGGCTGCAGCCACTATTGAGGCTTCTATTCTTTAAGACAGGTAAAAACAGAAAAGTTTTATTTACATCAACTCTCTGGGTGCTGCTTAAACCCCTACTTTAATAAACCGCCCCGCATATACATATATACAGTTGCAATAAAAAGTATGTGAACCCTTTTGGAATGATATGGATTTCTGCACAAATTGGTCATAAAATGTGATCTGATCTTCATCTAAGTCACAACAATAGACAATCACAGTCTGCTTAAACTAATAACACACAAAGAATTAAATGTTACCATGTTTTTATTGAACACACCATGTAAACAGTCACAGTGCAGGTGGAAAAAGTATGTGAACCCCTAGACCAGGGGTCCTCAAACTTTTTAAACAGGGGGCCAGTTCACTATCGGTCAGACTGTTAGAGGGCCGGACTATAGTTTGGACGCGCTGTGATAAAAGTCTCGCCCTCCTCCTACCTAGACCAGCTTGTGGCTCATTCTATCTCAACACTCCAAATCAGTCAATCATATCTAAGGCACCCCAAAGTGGACCACCCTAACCACAGCATCCCAAAGAACCCCACACTAGCGGGATGCACAGGGGGAGGCAGTGGGGTGGAGGGGGGGCTGCAGAGTGGTCAGAAGGACAGTGGGATGCACAGGAGAACAGTGGGATGGAGAGGGGGACAGTGGGATGGAGAGGGGGACAGTGGGATGGAGAGGGGGAAAGTAGGATGGAAAGGGAGAAAGTAGGATGGAGAGGGGGACTGTGGGATGGACAGGGGGACAGTGGGATGGACAGGGGGACAGTGGGATGGACAGGGGGACAGTGGGATGGACAGGGGGACAGAGGGATGGACAGGGGGACAGAGGGATGGACAGGGGGACAGAGGGATGGACAGGGGGACAGACGGACAGGGGGATTGTGGGACGGGCAGGGGGACAGAGGGAGGGGCAGGGGGACAGAGGGACGGGCAGGGGGACAGAGGGACGGGCAGGGGGACAGAGGGACTGTGGGATGGACAGGGGGACTGTGGGATGGACAGAGGGACTGTGGGATGGACGGGGACAGAGGGACTGTGGGATGGACGGGGACAGAGGGACTGTGGGATGAACAGGGGGACAGGGGGACAGAGGGATGGACAGGGGGACAGGGGGACAGAGGGATGGACAGGGGGACTGTGGGATGGACAGGGGGACTGTGGGATGGACAGGGGGACAGAGGGACTGTGGGATGAACAGGGGGACAGAGGGACAGAGGAATGGACAGGGGGACAGAGGGATGGACAGGGGGACTGTGGGATGGACAGGGGGACTGTGGGATGGACAGGGGGACAGAGGGATGGACAGGGGGACAGAGGGATGGACAGGGGGACTGTGAGATGGACAGGGGGACTGTGAGATAGACAGGGGGACTGTGAGATGGACAGGGGGGCAGAGGGATGGACAGGGGGACTGTGAGATGGACAGGGGGACAGAGGGATGGACAGGGGGACAGAGGGATGGACAGGGGGACAGAGGGATGGACAGGGGGTCACTTACACATACGGACTTGCCTCTGACTGTCTCCCTCACCTCTCGGTTCTCACTTCTTCCTAGTAGGCTGTTCCCTGAAGCCTGCGCTCTCCCTGCTGGACTCCTCTTCCTCCTCGCTGTCCTGGGACAAGGCGAGCGTCCCCTCCGCGCTTCCTATCTGCCATGCCAGTGAGAAGTGAATCTGCAGGGCTGCGCTGGAAACTACACTTCCCAGCGTGCAGCGCGGCACATGGAGCCCTCCATAGAGATGACTGGGGTGGGGGAGGCGGCTTGTGTAGCTTGTCAGAGGAGCGGACATTCTCCCCGCCGGAGCAGAGTGGACCTGCCCAAGATGAGCCGACCTGGCCCCGGCCCGAGCCAAGCAGATCCGCCCCCGTCCGTGCCGTTTATTAGTGTGGCTGTGTGTCCTGTCAGGAATCCGGCCCTGGGTGGGGTGGGCCGGATAAATGTCCTCGGCGGGCCGCATGTGGCCCGCGGGCCGTAGTTTGAGGACCCCTGCCCTAGACTAATGAGATCTCCAAGAGCTAATTGGAGTGAGGTGTCAGCGAACTGGAGTCCAATTAATGAGATGAGATTGGAGGTGTTGGTTACAGCTGCCCTATAAAAAACATACACCAGTTCTGGGTTTGCTTTTCACAAGAAGCATTGCCTGATGTGAATGATGCCTTGCACAAAAGAGCTCTCAGAAGACCTACGATTAAGAATTGTTGACTTGCATAAAGCTGGAAAGTGTTATAAAAGTATCTCCAAAAGCCTTGCTGTTCATCAGTCCATGGTAAGACAAATTGTCTATGAATGGAGAAAGTTCAGCACTGCTGCTACTCTCCCTAGGAGTGGGCGTCCTGTAAAGATGACTGCAAGAGCACAGCGCAGACTGCTCAATGAGGTGAAGAAGAATCCTAGAGTGTCAACTAAAGACTTACAAAAGTCTCTGGCATATGCCAACATCCCTGTTAGTGAATCTACGATACGTAAAACACTAAACAAGAATGGATTTCATGGGAGGATACCACAGAGGAAGCCACTGCTGTCCAAAATAAACATTGCTGCACGTTTACAGTTTGCACAAGAGCACCTGGATGCTCCACAGCAGTACTGGCAAAATATTCTGGACAGATGAAACCAAAGTTGAGTTGTTTGGAAGAAACACACAACACTATGCGTGGAGAAAAAGAGGCACAGCACACCAACATCAAAACCTCATCCCAACTGTGAAGTATGTTGGTGGGGGTATCATGGTTTGGGGCTGCTTTGCTGCGTCAGGGCCTGGACGGATTGCTATCATCGAAGGAAAAATTAATTCCCAAGTTTATCAAGACATTTTGCAGGAGAACTTAAGGCCATCTGTCCACCAGCTGAAGCTCAACAGAAGATTGGTGTTGCAACAGGACAATGACCCACAGCATAGAAGTAAATCAACAACAGAATGGCTTAAACAGAAGAAAATACGCCTTTTGGAGTGGCCCAGTCAGAGTCCGACCTCAACCCGATTGAGATGCTGTGGCATGACTTCAATAAAGCGATTCACACCAGACATCCCAAGAATATTGCTGAACTGAAACAGTTCTGTAAAGAGGAATGGTCAAGAATTACTCCTGACCGTTGTGCACGTCTGATCTGCAACTACAGGAAAGGTTTGGTTGAAGTTATTGCTGCCAAAGGAGGTTTAACCAGTTATTAATTCCAAGGGTTCACATACTTTTTCCACCTGCACTGTGAATGTTTACATGATGTGTTCAATAAAAACATGGCAACATTTAATTCTTTGTGTGTTATTAGTTTAAGCAGACTGTGATTGTCTATTGTTGTGACTTAGATGAAGATCAGATCACACTTTATGACCAATTTGTGCAGAAATCCATATCATTCCAAAAGGGTTCACATACTTTTTATTGCAACTGTAAGTTTGTTTAGTGCTGTCATTTTGTCAAAAAAAAATGATATTTAGACATGCGGATGTAGTACAGCTTTTACACAAAAAAAAAACGCTGTACCCCCTTAGTTTCCTCAATTTGGGGGGGGGGGGGAGGAACATTGCTGTTTATAGCTGGACACAGAGCTGCTAGGATACACAAGGTATTTTTACTCCCTTTAGAGGAGATTAAAGGCATTACAAAATTTTCATATGAAGAAAAGGAAGGCATAGGTGGACTTTGCAGTTCCTAAGCTTCTTCCCTTACCTTATCCTCACTGCAGGATACTGCTGAAACAGACAGATCCAAATTTCACCCATCACGACGGACAGCGTTTAGTAACCTTCAAAGACCGGGTCCCTATATAGGGGTTCCACTCCTTTGGACCTGTATAGCACCCCTCAGGAAATCTTTAGGTGATGTAGCATGACCAGAAAGAGTCCTGGTTCTAGGGTCCAGCCCTCAAAGAGAGGATTTAGAGGGAATTCCTTGTTCTTCTATGCGAGTCCCGGGTACCATCCTGTGACCTCAGTGGTGTGGATGGATCCGGTTGTGGAGGTTTTTTAAATCCAGCATGGATCCCTCCTGGAGCTCCTCAGAGCACATCTTCACTCGTGACCAACACCTTAGACACTGGCGCAAAATCTGATGTGCTCCTGTAAGGAGGAGGGGTTATATAGGGAGTGAACTTCCTTGATTGGTATACCAGTGTCAACACCTGAAGGTGGCCCACAACCCATTAAGTAAATACTTAGGCTCTGTGTCCCATGATGTACGATAAAGAAATATCATTTTTTTTTTTAATTTTCCGTCTTTTTCCATTTATATTGCAAAGAATAAAAAAAAAATAAAAAATAAAAAAATCGCAGAGGCAATCATATACCATCAAAAGAAAGCGCTATTTGTGGGAAAAAAAAAGGATGCAAATTTAGTTTAGGTACAACATTGCATGACCGTGCAATTACCAGTTAAAGCAGCGCAGTACCAAATTGTAAAAGTGCTCTGGTCATTGAGCAGTCTAATCTTCCAGGGCTGAAGTGGTTAAGAAAAAACAAAGTAAAAATAAAATAAAGAAAAAATAAAAATACATTTTTAAATGCACCCCGTCCCGCCGAGCTTGCGTGCAGAAGCGAACGCATACGTGAGTAGCACCCGTATATGAAAACGGTGTTCAAACCACACACGTGAGGTATCACCGAGATTGGTAGAGCGAAAGCAATAAATTCTAGCCCTAGACCTCCTCTGTAACTCAAAACATGCAACCTGTAGAACTTTCTAAACGTTGCCTATGGAGATTTTTAAGGGTAAAAGTTTGTCGCCATTCCACGAGCGGGCGTAATTTTGAAGCATGATATGTTGGGTATCAATTTGCTTAGCGTAACATTATCTTTCACAATATAAAAAAAATTGGGCTAACTTTACTGTTGTCTTATTTTTTAATTCAAAAAAGTGTATTTTTTCCCAATAAAGTGTGCTTGTGAGACCGCTGCGCAAATACGGTGTGACAGAAAGTATTGCAACGACCGCCATTTTATTCTCTAGGGTGTTAGTAAAAAAAAAAAAAGATATAATGTTTGGGGGTTCCAAATAATTTTCTAGCAAAAAAAAATGTTTTTAAAAGAGGCTCGGTCCTTAAAGCGGAGTTCCACCCATAAAAAAAAACTTTACATTACTCTGCAGCAAATGATCTAACAAATGACATTTGGAGAAATTTTTTTTTTTTTTTACTTACCTTTTAAACCCTGTTGCTATGTGGTCCCTTCAAATCTTCCCCTTCCTCACCGCGGCTCCTGACGTCACTTCCCTCGGCGCTACTGCTTCTGGGAGATGTGTGTCATCATTTCCCAGGAGTCAGTGGGCAGCGCCGAGGGCTTCGCTGCCATCACAACGGGGCGGGCACTTCCGACAACGATGCCCGTTGTGATGGCAATGTGAGAACTCGACTCAACGGTTGGTGCATGCTGGTCACTCAGCTGCATCGTATCCCAGAACAGTATGCTTGTGGGCTTCACATGCCCACAAGCAAGTTGGGAACGGCTGGGACAACAGAATATAACTTTATTTTTTATAATAAAGTGGACATAGGGGGACAAAATTTCTAAAACAAGTGAGTGTTAGAAGTGAATGTTCTGATCTTAAGAAATGTTTAAAAAATTTTTTTTTTAAATGAATACATGGTCGGTGGAACTCCGCTTTAAGTGGTTAAGCTGGCCAACTGCGTCAAAGTAGTCCCTCTCTGGCCAGTCCCTACCCTACTCTATTCCTATTCTTACTAGTATTTGCAAAATGCAAATACTTGCTTATAGCATACTTCATTAGATATAGTGCCAATATGGGGAAAATAGACAAGCTGTAAGAGAGCTACAGGTTCAGGTCTGGTCACTGACCTGCACTATGCAATAGAAATACGATACTGTATACCTGTGCTTAAATGCAAAAACGTATACATATATAATGCATCAAGTGTTAAAGGGGCGTGACCATATGTTAACACTAAACATTCTGAACAAACCCTCTACACACTGCTATACACCCTTTCTAACTAACATAAAAACTGATTTCACATATATTGCAATACACGTTTAAGCCGGCCAACTACGTCAAAGCAATCCCTCTCTGGCCAGATCTACTCTACTCTAACCCCAAAATCTGCTCCTCTACATCTACTCCTCTCCTCCCCTACTCCTCTTCCACTAGTACCCTTCTCTTCCACTACCCCTCTTCTACTTCTACCCTTCTCCTCCCCTACTCCTCTTCTACATCTTCTCCACTCCTCCCCTACTCCTCTTCTACTTCTCTTTTCCCCTACTTCTCTAGCCTGAATATGAGAAAAAAATGTGATTGTTAGAAATCGTATGGTCCAAATGAAATTATGCTTTTACGGGCTTGGGTGATGATGTGTTTCTTGGTAAATGGGGTAAATTTTTTACTATTTACACACTGAATAAAAGGATTTTATTAATTTATTTTTTAATTTTGTTTATATTTTTATTTTATTAATTTTTTTTCTTACTATACTCTAGTCTAATCCTACTCTAGTTTGCTCTACTCTATTGTATTATACTCCCACTACAAGTCTACTTCTGTTCTTCCCCAAGTCTTCTCCTCTTCTACTCCAAGTCTACTCCTGCTCTCCTTTTACTCTGCTTCTCTTCTAATTCGACCCTTCTCTTCCCCTACTCCTCTTCCATCACTCTCCTTCCTTACATCTTCTCCTCTCCTTCCCTACTCTTCTTCTACATCTAGCCCTCTCCTCCCCTGCTCTGTGGTGGCCCGTCTATTAGGGGCACAGGAACGCTGCCCCCCTAATCCATGCGCCTGGCCCCTAATCTACATGCTGGACGCATGGATTTCATTTTTTTTTTTTTAAGCACATGATTAGAGCCTGAGGCTCTAATTGCTTCAAAATAGGGTGGGCTTGGGGCGCAGTGAGCCCACCCACTCGTGTGACATTAGCAAATTATTATTCGCTAATATCTTCCTGTTTTTCCTCCCAGCCAATCAGGAAGCAGGTCCTAAGACCCCATTGGCTGGAAGTCCGAAGACCGATAGGCTGGAAGGAAAAGCAGCGACTTGGATGGAGGAGACGGAGGGGGTAAGCCACAGCCACAACCTGGATGGAGGAGACGGAGGGGGTAAGCCACAGCCTTAACCTGGATGGAGGAGACGGAGGGGGTAAGCCGCAGCCACGACCTGGATGGAGGAGGTGAAAGGCACACTCGCGACCTGGATGGAGGAGATAGACAGAGGGGGGAAGCACAGCCGCGACCTGGATGAAGGAGAGAGAGAGGGGGGGGAAACTGCAGCCGCAATCTGGATGGAGGGGGGAAGCTGCAGCCACGACCTGGATAAGGGCGAGAGACAGAGGGGGGAAGCCACAGCTGCGACCTGGATGGAGGAGAGAGATGGAGAGGAGAAACCACAGCCGCGACCTGGATGGAGGAGATGGAGGGGGGAGACGCAGCTGCAACCAGAATGGAGAAGACGGAGGGGGGAAGCCACAGCTGCGGCCTGGATAGAGGAGAGAGACGGAGGGGGGAAGCCGCAGCCATGACCTGGATGGAGGAGAGGGGTGGAGGTGGAAAGCCACGACCTGAATGGAGGAGAGAGACAGAGGGGGGAAGCCGCAGCCGTGACCTGGATGGACGAGAGAGACGGAGGGGGAAGCCGCAGCCATGATCTAGATGGAGGAGAGAGACGGAAGGGGGGAAGCTGCAGTCGCAACCTGGATGGAGGAGAGAGACTGGGGGGGGAAACCGCAGCCACGACCTGGATGGAGGAGAGAGACTGAGGGGGGAAGCCGCAGCCACGACCTGGATGGAGGAGAGAGACTGAGGGGGGAAGCCGCAGCCACGACCTGGATGGAGGAGAGAGACTGAGGGGGGGAAGCTGCAGCCACGACCTGGATGGAGGAGACGGAGGGGGGAAGCTGCAGCCGTGACCTGGATGGAGGAGAGAGACGGAGGGGGAAGCCACAGTCGTGATCTAGATGGAGGAGAGAGACGGAAGGGGGGAAGCTGCAGCCGCAACCTGGATGGAGGATAGAGACTGAGGGGGGAAGCCGCTGCCACGACCTGGATGGAGGAGAGAGACTGAGGGGGGAAGCCGCAGCCACGACCTGGATGGAGGAGAGAGACTGAGGGGGGAAAGCCGCAGCCGCGACCTGGATGGAGGAGATGGAGGGGGGAAGCTGCAGCCGTGACCTGGCTGGAGGAGAGAGAAGGAGGGGAGAAGCCGCAGACGCAATCTGGATGGAGGAGAGAAACTGAGGGGGAAGCCGCAGCCACGACCTGGACGGAGGAGACAGAGGGGGAAGCCGCAGCCGCATTCTGGATTGAGGAGATAGAGGGGGAAGCCGCAGCCGCCACCCAGAAGGAGGGGGGGGAAGCTGTGACCTGGATGGAGAAAAGAGACCGAGGAGGGAAGCCACAGCTGTGACCTGGATGAGAGAGACAGAGGGGGGCTGCCGCGACCTGGATGGAAGAGAGATAGGGAGGGGGGGAAGCCACAGCCACGGCCTGGATGGAGGCGAAAGATGGAGGGGGGGAGCTGCAGCCGCAACCTGGATTGAGGAGACAGAGGGGGAAAGCCGTAGCTGTGACTTGAATGGAGGAAACAGAGGGGGAAGCCGCAGCTGAAACCACGACCTGGATGAGGCGGGGGGGGGGGGGGCTGCAGCCGCCACTGCTAGATGGGGTAAAAGCGAGTCGGCGACTTGGGGGGTTTGGTGTGGGGTGGCGTGCTGGAGTGATGGGGGGTAGATGTCTCAGGTTCGTTTGCCACTCCCCCAACCGATGGAGCACCAGCCGCCACTGCCTGCTCCTCTTTTACTTCTACTCCTCTCCTCCCCTACTCCTCTTCTACCTCTTTCCTTCTCTATTACTCTTCGCTACTCCTACTGCTACTCCTACTGCTACTCTACCTCCTCATATCTGGAAAATGGTTCATTGCAGACCTGAAAACCATCTAAATTGTTAGAAATCGGATGGTCCAACCAAAATTATGTTTTTGTACGCTTGGGTGGTCGTGGTGATGGACGCTTGTGTTTTTTGGGAAATGGGGTAAATTTTTTTATTCTCTAGACAGAGAATAAAATGGGGCCTTAGGAGCTTTGTGACATATTTACACTCTGGATTACCTCCAGGAGTCAAAAGCTCAACCAAATTTGCAGCTGAGTATATTACACAACTGTAATCATCAGCTGCCTGCTTATTTACTTTTAAAAATTGGATGTGCTTTGGAGGGTCTTGAAGAAGAACTTTATAGCTTTCCTCGATCTGTTCAAAGGCACTGTCAGCCATCACCACTCGTTTACCATCACAAGCAGTGACAAAAGCATGTCCTGCCTTATGTGCAACTGAATAGTTGGTTCTAACACAGCTGTTACAAATTCGCCATCCATTCTGAAGTGCTTTCTTTTGAACTGACTCCTCAGTACAATAAATAGAGCCCGGCAAACAGCAAGGCATTTTGAATGTCAGCCTTGTCCTCCATACTAATTCCCAAATCTGGGATCCAGGCTGCAGTAGGTACCTGTTATTTGGTTTTCTTCCATGATGTCTGCAGGTCGCAGTCTTCACATGAGGGCCTCTTCCTCGTCTCTCTTCCACGATCCCGCTGGGGTTCCAAAGAAGGCGGGTGCTCTAGAGTGCGGCTTGTCAAAGCTGAAGGAAATACATTAATGAAATTGTTATTGTATGCATTGCTACTTTGCTATAACATTTATATAAAAAAGAAAAAAGTGCAAGCCATACATGTAACACCCCTTTCATAAAGTGCATTAATATGGACCCCTTATATTAAATAATTATTAAAGTGCATAAACTGTTCACTCTAAAGTGCAAGTTAATTTACATATCCAAATAAATATCTACATATCCAAATAAAACAAGTCAACACAAAAATGATGCTGCATATACTGTAGTCAATGCTGAATTCTTTCCAGGAAAAATAAAAACTTGCTTGGTGCTTATTACCCATTAGTAATTACCCATTACCCATTTTGTTAATGTGTTTGTTAAGGCAAAAGTAGAAATCACTCCCCTCTATTATACTCAGGCATACCAGACTGTATATGTTTTTTTCTAAAGACGAGGCTTGTAAATATCTATTTAGAGCAATCTTCAGTCTGGTCACGTGATTCGGGCCGCTTTACAGCTCCGATACATGGCTTCTGCAGGAGGGGCCCAAGATCTCCATCTAAAGTCAACCGGGGAGGTCACATGGTCGCTCATCCCCTCCCGCAGAAGCCCTGTTTCAGAGATGTAAAGCGGCCGCGAGTCACGTGACTGGCCTGAAGATAGCTCTAAAATGTATTTACATGCCTCGTTTTTAGAAAAGACTTACACAGTGTGGTATGCTTGAGTATAATAGAGGGGGTGGCAGCGACCATTGTAAGTTTTTGATTTCTACTAACAGCGACGGGGGGCAGCGACAGAGAAACACAACAGGGAGCTGAAAGGCAGGCAGGAGGGGGTGAGGGGGAGAGAGGAGAACTGAGAGCAGGGCTGTGGATGAGGGAGGGACATACTCTGACCACAGTGGTCAGGGCTCAGCAGCCCTGCTTTTCATGGTCAGTATAGAGAGGGGGATACAGGAAGTGGCAGGTTCAGACAGGTTTTTTACAGTTTAGAGAGGGACAGATTACACAATACAAGCACTGAGCGGTTTAATCTGCTTTAAGGGACCAGGATCTCTATTTTTGGGGGGGTTAACAAACACTTTAAGTGTTTGTAACCTTAATAAAGTAATTTACTGTCAGCCTCTCTCCTTTATCCAGCATTAATGCACAGTGCAAGTGTTTACTGAAATAGATGTCTCTAAATACCTTTTTTTTTTTTTAGAGATCTTCAGGCTGGTCACGTGACTCCTGGACGCTTTGCTACTCCGATCCCCAGGCTACAGTGGGAGGGGCCGAGCTCTCCCTCTGATGTCACCTGGGAGGTCATGCGACCACCATGCTGGCTGCTCAGCCCCTCCTGCTGTAGCCTGGATCAAAATAACAAAGAGGCCAGGAGTCACATGACCGGATTGAAGATATCTGAAAACATATTTAGAGGCTTCATTTTCAGGAAGCACTTGCACTGTGCATTATTGTTGGATAAAGGAGAGGGGTTGGCAGTGACATTTGTTAAAATTTAATGTACTATGAATATCGGCAGGAGGGGGGTGGAGACGGCTCACACAGCTGACAGGGAGGGGGGAGAGGACAGAGGAGAGCTGCAGATGACAGAGGCACGTAAACTTTCCACAGTGTTAGGGCTCAGCAGCCATGATAAACAGTGGTCAGTTTACAGGAGGAGGGCAGAAACTGGCAGGATCAGCCAGGTTTTTTACAGCTTCCAGAGGGGCATGTTAGACATCACAAGATCTGTGCTGTTTAACCTGCTATAAAGGAACAGGATCAATTTTTTAATTATTTAGGGTTACAAACACTTTAAAATGCTCACTCACCATACTGTTTTGACCCCTTAATTAGTCCACAGATACACAGAGCGTGATCCAGCCCTGCCCCCTACTCACTTGCTGTAATTGACAGCAGTGGGAGCCAGTGGCTGCTGCTGTCTCTGAGCCAATGAGGAGGGAGAGAGCCTGGAGAGCCATTGTTCCCCTGCACATTTCTGGATTGAGAATGGGGGGCTGGGGTGAAGCTGCACACAGGTTTTTTTTTTTTATCTCCATGCATAGAATGAAGGTAAGAAACCTTCAGCCTTTAGAACCACTTTAATAATAATAATAATAATAATTAGATCTGAATGCGCTTTGAATATAATCTCCACACACTCCAGAATTTTCACTCAACCTTGCTCCTCTCCATTCTTGGAAGGTAAAAATATCTGTACCACCAAGGGGTTTTCTCCTTTCCTTTAATCATTAGATATGCAGAGCAGGCCAAACTTTAACTCCGTACAGACCAGGAAGAATCCTCATAGTTTTCCAACTTTTTATTATTTTTAACACATGTAAATAACATAAACATATTTACTCACATTCCCCTGTGCCTGATCCAACACCCGGAATGGAAATCCTGCATAAACTTTAAGGGAGCTCCACTGCTCCGCTATTCACCTGGAGCCAGCATGCGATTCAACCTGAGAAAAAGTCACGTCATCGACCATAGCTGTGCCCTCCACCAATCCCGACATCTTCCGTGACCCCGACTGAGGAACTGACAGGTACAACAACTGGTGCAATTAAGCTGGGCCAATTATGTTAGTTTATTGCAAAGGACACTGAGGATAGGGCCTGGATGGCTGCTATGTGTCCCCAATATTTGTGTTCTGGTCCCTTTAACCACTTGATCTCCGGAAGATTTACCCCCCTTCATGACCAGGCCATTTTTTTTGCGATATGGATTTTTTTTTTAACTTTGACAACTTTTAAATTTGACAACTGCGCAGTTATGCAACGCTGTATCCAAACAAAATTCAAGTCCTTTTTTCCCCCCACAAATAGAGCTTTCTTTTGGTGGTATCTGATCACCAGTGCGATTTTTATTTTTTGCGCTATTAACAAAAAAAGCCCGACAATTTTGGAAAAAAACCCCCATTATTTTTTATTTTCTGCTATAAAACATATCCAATAAAAAAAAGTGAAAAAAATCAAATGTATTCATCAATTTAGACAAATATGTATTCTTCTACATATTTTTGGTAAAAAAAAAATCCCAGTAAGCGTATATTGCTTGATTTGTGCAAAAGTTATAGCGTCTACAAACTAGTAATGGCAGCGATCTGTGACAACGACTGCGATGTTGGGCACTCGAGACACTAACCCCTTTTGGGGACCAGTGACACTAATACAGTGATCACTGCTAAAACAATGCACTGTCACTGTATTAAATGACACTGGCTGGGAAGGGGTTAAACATCAGGGGCAATCAAAGTGTTAACTGTATGCCTAACCAGTGTTTTCTCACTGTTTGGGAGGTGCTTTTACTAGGAGAATGCATTGATTCATAGGGGAAGACATTGATCTATGTTCCTGCTTAGCAGGAACACAGGATCAATGCCTTCCCTACAGACAGAACAGCGATTTGCATTGTTTACATAGGCAGACCGCCATTCTGGCCCTCTGCCTAATGATCGGCAGACATCAAGTCTGGGGTACCCGCAGATGAGCTAATAACAGCGGGAGCTGTCGCCGGTGGCACGCATGCATGCCCCAGACCTGGACGTGTTGGATCACCTACTAAGTACATGTTCTGGCATAGAACGGCCACCCTGCCACAGTATATCGGTGAGGAATTATATATAATATAGGGTAAGGAATTCCGGGAGTCAGGCATAAGGAGTGGACTGACTCACAGTCCTTTCTGCATTGGTAATGGCTTATTTGGGACCTAGGATTGCCACCTTTTCTTCCAGCCAAATCCGAACACTTTAGCGGCCTGGGACACCTTTTTGTGCATCAAGGAGAGTGGTAATGCGGTGCACATAGCGTGTCACAGTGAACAGTGGGTGTGGTCAAATTGCTCTTGCTGACATCATCACCCTGCCCTCCGGTGATGTCGACCCTGCTCCCAGACCGCTGCCTGCAGCTCCCAGAAGGCAACAGATTTGTGTGTGGCTATCTTGGCGAGTCACAGCCCGGTCTGAATAATGTGTCCGGGTTTCAGTCCACCTGAAACCCAAACACATGATTCAAAACCTGCACTGTCCGGGTGAATCCCGGACAAGTGGCAACCCTATTGGGAACCAGAATTTTGGAGGTTCAGAGTGATATTCGGGTGGGAAAGAACCTCCACCCCTGACTACGAGGACTCCAGTCCATACTAGGTTAAGCAGCCTCAAGGAAGCAGCACATAATACAGGAAGCTTTCAGCGCTGGGTAGGGTGGAGAAGGAGTTTGGGAGAGACCTGTCTGAGGGCTGCACATGTGCTGGAAGCTGCCAAACAACCGGAGTTGGACTGTGCTAACCTTGGGGTAAATCCTGTATATGAACTTCATGTTTCCTGTATTTGTGCTGAATATAAGTGGACTTTTGTGTTATGTTTTCTGGAATTAAGTCAGCTCCATGTTGCTGATGAAAATGCTGTTTTGTTTGCTTTGAAAGGAGCTATATACCCCCCAACTTTATATTATACAATCACTTTTAACCACTTCAGCCCCGGAAGAATTTACCCCCTTCCTGACCAGAGCACTTTTTGCGATTCGGCACTGCGTCACTTTAACTGACAATTCCACGGTCGTGCGACGTGGCTCCCAAACAAAATTTAAAAATATTTAAAACATTTTTTTTCCTCAGTTTAGGCCAATACGTATTCTTCTACATATTTCTGTTAAAAAAATTCACAATAAGCGTTTGATTGTTTTGCGCAAAAGTTATAGCGTCTACAAAATAGGGGATAGTTTTATGGCATTTTTATTGATAATTTTTTTTTTTTACTAGTAATGGCGGCAATCAGCGATTTTTATCATGACTGCGACATAATGCCGGACACATCAGACAATTTTGACACATTTTGGGACCATTGGTATTAATACAAGGATCAATGCTAAAAAATTGCATTGGTTACTGTAAAAATGTCACTGGCAGTGAAGGGGTTAACCCACTAGGTGGAGCTGTAGGGTTAAGTGTGTCCTAGGGAGTGATTCTAACTGTGGGGGGGGGGGGCTGTGTGTGACACGTCACTGATCACCACTCCTGATTACAGGGAGAGCTGATCAGTGACAGTGTCACTAGGCAGAACGGAGAGATGCTTGTTTACATTAGCATCTCCCCATTCTTCCTACCGTGAGACGAACGCGGGTATCCCCGTGGACCCGTGGTAACGGAGCTCCCGGCGGGCGCGCCCGCGAGCCGCCTCTTAAAGGGCAACGTACAGGTACGTTAATCTGCCTGTACGCGTCCTTCTGCCGCAGTATATCTGCGTGAGGCAGTCAATAAATATCCTGTAAAAGAGGAAGATAGCAATTAAGAACAATTAAAATCAAACTATCGATAAGACAAAATTTGGCCCTGTCCTGGGAAAGTTGCTGCTTAATGTGTGCCAACATAATTGTGTGACATCACTCCCGAATCTTGCTGCTGCAGGAAAAACAACCAGGTGAGTTAAACCTGAAGAATACAAAAGGCAAACCAAGCACTAGGAGTCCTTGGAAGGAAGAGGTTAATAACTTGCCTATAATGCATAAAAAATGCTAAACACACTAGTAACAGATATATTAGATGCAGCCAGAAGTATGATCACTACAAGAGTCAATCAAATGCCAGTCCCGATAATTTGAAGAAAAAAAAACAGCCTTATATGATTATAGTATATATAAGGACCATACCTCACACATCACATCCCACCACCACCCATTCTGACACAAAAATATTCCCATAAGCCAATTTCATAGGTTTAGGAAAAATTGCACCAGATTAGAGAATTCTTTAGAACAGAGTGCAGTTCTTATGGACAAATTGAGACAAAAGAGGTACCCAGAGGAAATTGTTAAAGGTGCTTATGAGAGATATCTGGTTAACCATACAGTTGCCACTGGTATATGAAGAATAATATTAGATTTTTCAATGGTAACTATTGTTTATGAGACATATCTGGTTAACCATACAAATATGCATTCAATATACACTATATTAACAAAAGTATTGGGACGCCTGCTTTTACATGCTCATGAACTTTAATGGCATCCCAATCTTATACCTCGTACACACGATCAGACTTTCCGCCAACAAAACCGCAAAATTTTGTCCGAAGGGCGTTGGCTCAAATTTGTCTTGCATACACACAGCCACACAAATGTTGGCCAACAGTTACGAACGTAGTGATGTACTTGACATACTACATGGTTCTTCAGCTCTTTAGCACCACCCTTTAGGCTCCTTCTGTTAATTTCGTGTTAGAAGTTTGGTGAGTGTTGATTCACGCTTTTCTTTTCGCGTTTTTCATTTAGCGCTTTTCGGTTCACGCTTTTCATTTCATGCTTTTCAGTTAGTTTCTGAACGGCCGTTTGTCAACCAGACATGTTGCAGAATCGGAGGAGATAATGTGTTATTTATTATTGGCCTTGGAGTTATTGCTTTGACATTATTTTTTTGGTTGAATAATGATTTGATTTGGTATATTTTCTATATTTTCGGATGCATAGAATGCACTTTTTTGGTTAGGTTCTATTGGCAGATAGCATGTCTAATTTTATTTGTTTTATTTTTTTAATGCACAATAAATAAAATTGTGGAGAATAATACATGGCTATGTGTTTTACTTCAAATGACAGTTTGGGAGTAGGCAGTTACATTTAAAAAAAATACAATGTAAAATTGACAAGGGACACCAACATAGTTGTATCTTTGATCTTAAAAACTACGGGATAATAGTTTTTAATGTGTTGTGGTAACTTGCCCAAATAAAAAAAAAAAAAAAAAAGCATAATAATATTATTCTGGATATCACTAGAAAAAAAAAAAAAAAAAGCCTTTGAAAATTTATTTGGCAGAACTCCATCAGCATCATTAGCAAAGCAGCTTCATTATTATCCCTTTAAAGAAGAAGAGAATGTGCGCTGCATTTGGAGATGTCATAATTGAATGCCACGTCATGAATGTTAATCCTCCATTACGTCATGAATGTTAATCCTCCATTACGAACGCTAGTTTACAAGACCGACCACTTCTGGCTCGTCTTTGTTTCCGAGCATGCGTGTTTGTACTTTGGACCTTTGTCTGACGGACTTGTGTACACACGCTCGGAAAATCTGACAACACACATTTGTCCACGGAAAATTTGTAAACCTGCTAGCCAACATTTGTTGGCGGAAAGTCCGACAACAATTGTGCGATGGAGCATACAGACGGTCGGATTTACCAACAGCAGCCTGTTGTCGAACATTTCCCGTCAGAAAGTCTGATCGTGTATACGGGGCTTTAATCTGTAGGGTTCAATATTGAATTGTCCCACCCTTTGCAGCTAAAACAGTTTCAACTCTTCTGGGAAGGCTGTCCACAAGGTTTAGGAGTGTGTCTATGGGAATGTTTGACCATTCTTCCAGAAGCATATTTGTGAGGTCAGGCACTGATGCTGGATGAGAAGGCCTGGCTCGCTGTCTCCACTCTAATTCATGCCAAAAAGTGTTATATCGAGTTGAGGTCTGGACTCTGTGCAGGCCAGTCAACTTCCTCCATACCAAACTTGCTCATCCATGTCTTAAGGTTGGATTCACACCTATGCAGTTTTAGTGCTTTTTGCATTTTGCAGATTTGCACTACAGAACGTATTTCATAGGAAACCATGTTAAATGGACTGTAGTGCAAATCTGCAAAATGCACTAAAATTGCATAGGTGTGAATCCAGCCTTATGGACCTTGCTTTGTGCTCTGGTCCAAATCATTTGGTGGAGGGGGATTATGGAGCGGAATTATTTTTCAGGGGCTGGGCTTGTCCCCTTAGTTCCAGTGAAGGGAACTCTTCAGGCGTCAGCATACAAATACATTTTGGATAATTTCATGCTCTCAACTTTGTGGGAACAGTTTGGGGATGGCCCCTTCCTGTTCCAACATCACTGCACACCAATGCACAAAGCAAGGTCCATAAAGACATGCATGAGCAAGTTTGGGGTGGAGGAACTTGACTAGCCTGCACAGAGTCCTGACCTAAACCCATAGAACACGTTTGGGATGAATTAGAGCAGAGACTGAGAGCCAGACCTTTTCAACCAACATCAGTGCCTGACCTCACAAATGTACTTCTGGAAGAATGGTCAAACATTCCCATAGACACATTCCAAAAACCTTGTGTTCAGCCCTCCCAGAAGAGTTGAAGCTGTTATAGCTGCAAAGGGTGGGCCAACTCAATAGTTAACCCTACGGACTAAGACTGGGATGCCATTAAAGTTCATGTGCATGTAAAGGCTGGTGTCCCAATACTTTTGGTAATAAAGCGTAACTGTTACAAGTGTGTTTAGTATTTTTGGTACATTATAGGCAAGTTATTGACCACTGCCTCCCAAAGGACTCTATGTGCTTGGTTTACATTTTGGATTCCTAAAAATCAAACTTAAGCGTTGTACATACGATCGGACTTTAAACAAACTTTTCCGTGGATTTCTGTCCAAAGGGCGTTGGCCGTGAACTTGTATTGCATACACACAGCAGGACTTTTTAGGCAACAAACACAAACGTAGTGACGTTTCAACGTACTGATGACACTTCAAAAGAGGAAGTTCAATTCTCCGGCGCCACCCTTTGGCCAACTTCTGTATTGCTGTCTGATCTTTTGCATTGGTTCTGAGCATGCATGTTTGTACTTTGGACTAAAGTCCGATGGTTTTGTGTACACGCGATCGGACTAGCCGACATAGGACTTTTCTTGCCGCCAACGTTTGTCCGATGAAAACCGAAAAAGTTTGTCAGATGGAGCGTACACATGGTCGGATGTTGCCTTAAAACAGCTCATTTGCATGTTTGTTGTCAAAAAGTCAGATCGTGTGTATGGTCCTTAACCACTAAGCCACCGCCCACCGTCATATGACGGCTGGACGAGGCTTCTGTTATTCTGGGAGGACGTCATATGACGTCCTCGCCTTCCAGAGCCACTAGGGGGCGCGCGCGCACGCCCGCCGTGTCACTCGGGACCCGGTGCGCGTGCCCGGCGGCCGCGATGTCCGCCGGGCACCCGCGATTGCCGGGTAACACAGCAGGAGCGTGGATCTGTGCATGTAAACACAGATCCACGTCCTGTCAGAGAGGAGAGGAGACCGATGGTGTGTCCCTTGTACATAGGGACAGCGATCGGTCACCTCCCCCAGTCAGTCCCCTCCCCCCACAGTTAGAATCACCTCCTTAGGTAATACATTAACCCCTCGAGCGCCCCCTAGTGTTAACCCCTTCCCTGCCAGTCACATTTACACAGTAATCAATGCAATTTTATAGCATTGATCGCTGTATAAATGTGAATGGCCCCAAAAATGTGTCAAAAGTGTCCGATGTGTCCGCCGCAATATCGCAGTCACAATAAAAATTGCAGATCGCCGCCATTACTAGTAAAAAATAAATAAATAATAAAAATGCTATAAATCTATCCCGTATTTTGTAGACGCTATAACTTTTGCGCAAACCAATCAATATACGCTTATCGCAATTTTTTTTTACCAAAAATATGTAGAAGAATACGTATCGGCCTAAACTGAGGAAAAAATTTGTTAAAAAAAAAAAAAAAAATTGGATATTTATTATAGCAAAAAGTAAAAAATATTGTGTTTTTTCAAAATTGTCCCTCTTCTTTTGTTTATAGCGCAATAAATAAAAACCGCAGAGGTGATCAAATACCACCAAAAGAAAGCTCTATTTGTGGGGAAAAAAATGATAAAAATTTAATTAAGGTGCAGTGTAACACGACCGCGCAATTGTCATTCAAAGTGCGACAGCGCTGAAAACTGAAAAATGGCTTGGGCAGGAAGGGGGTGTAAGTGCCCTGTATTGAGGTGGTTAAGAGGATTGGTCAATCTAATGCGGTCTAGTGGTGCTGTAATTTTTCATTTTATTCTCATGCGTGTAGGCCATTTGAGCCCTCTGGAAGGCTGACCGAAAACTTCCAGTTAGCAAACCCTATTTCCTGACTTTTCCACGTTCAACTATTTACCAGCTTGGCAGCTACATGAGTAATCAGCTTTCATCTCTCCTTATCACCGTCTTGGAGCCTACCCAGAGGCCCTTGCCCCAATAATAATAATGTGGAATTATAACTTCTCATTATGATAACATGTAATATATTCAACATGTAAATTCTAATGCCCCGTACACACGATTGGATCTTCCGACAACAAATCTTGGATGTGAGATTGTTGGCGGCCGTATGTATGCTCCATTGAACATTTGTTGTAGGACTTTCAGCCAACAAATGTTTGTTGTCGGATTTTCCGATCGTGTGTACACAAGTCCGTCAGACAAAAGTCCAGTACAAACAAAGTACAAACACGCATGCTCGGAATCACGCATGACTATTGAACTTGCTTTTTTATCAGCCTTTGTAGATCTTGTACGTCACTACGTTCGTAATTGTTGGCCAACATTTGTGTGACTGTGTGTATGCAAGACAAGTTGGATCCCACATCCTTCGGACAAAAATACACGGTTTTGTTGGAAAGTCCGATCGTGCGTACAGGGCACTGACATAATCCCCCTGCAGTAAACTAATACCTATTTGGAAACATGCAGATATCTGGAGAGAAAAGGTTCTCCAATTACTTTATGCTCATACTACCCAGCTTATAATGAAGATGGATAAACTGGGACAGTTTGAGTTTATGCACTAAAACTTTTTTAGTGGAGTGTATACTTGCCACAGTGTATATACGACCCCCCCTATATTCTAATGATATACTTAGGGTGTCAGCCCATTTAATGGCAGATAAATTACCACATCCTTATTTATTGAGGGGTTTATCAACTGTATTGACCCCATGCTGGATAAATTCCCAAATATCCCTGGGTATGGACAGTCTACACAAACACCTTTCACTAGATCAAACTCCAAACTTGGGTTGTAAGATCTTTGGCATATGCTACACCCAGGTGATCTTCAGTTTTTCCACCATTCAAAACCACATAACATTTTGTCATGTATAGCACTTGCTTGTGTACCAAGGAATTTCTGCCATTTGTAGGCCTGGCTAAATTCTTACCAAGAGGACAGCTGGACTGCTCTCCTCTCTTGGTTAAACTCTATATTTTGTGGTGAACCTCCAAAAGGCTGTGGATATTTAATCGGTTTTGGTTACTGCCGCTTGAGCCAAGGGTAAATGATAATACTGCTGCACCAGGTATTGTACAGTGCTAGGCTTTGCATGCTGAATCTACATCCTTCGCCCCAGATGCAATCAAAAAGCACTGCAAGATGTTTTATTAAGAAAATAAACTATTTAAAACTTCAGTAAAAGCTGGAGATCAGTTATAACTCCCAGCAGGTTATGTCACATGCGGATGCCATCAGGGATGAAGGTGGACATCTTTAAAGGCTGAGGAAATTCTGAGTTTATTTTCAAAATTGTTTGGCACATTATATTGAACAAGAGACAACTATGAGATTTCTGCAGAGTTTGTCCATAGCACTGAGTTGCCTGCACTGCACTGTATTGCCAAGAAACTCTCCTCTTACATCTGATGAAATAGAATAGTTTTAGTCCTCCACCCCTGGGCTCAGTAACATGGTTAATAGGGCTACACACAGATGGCAAGCTGATGAAAATGATAGTGGAAGAAATTCACTTATTCTAGCAACTGTTTCTGCCATCTATGAGCTGCTAGCCGCCACCGAACCCTGTACAGTTCATTGGTGGTCACAGCTATCCTCTGGTAATCACTACTGGCAGAAACAGCTGCAGAAAACAGCAGATTCTAGCCGCTGTCATTTGCTTAAGGTCCATACACACAATACGAAAATTGGATGGAAAAATTTGTACAACAAGCTGTCTGCCAATTTTAGGATCGTTAGTACTGTGCTTTCGACAGTCTATTTTGCTTTTTTGTTAGACAAAAGCTGGATGTGCAGACTATAAAATTTTTGGCAGATTTGAACTCATTGTCCCATTTTTCGCTTCATAGTACGGTTTTTGTACGAAAAAAAATTGTAAGAGCAAGACTACGCATGCTCAGAAACAAAAGAATACATACAAAACTATTCAACACATTACGTCACTTCTGACATTGTATTCTGTCGTACGAACATTTTTGTATTGTGAGTAACGTTCTCTTTCGACACGAGACTAGCATGCCACAAAAAAAACAGACGTTCGGTTGTCCGAAAATCTAAGCGTGTGTAAGAGGCTTTAGAGCTTGGTGCACTGGCAAACTCATTATACAAGACTATTGTGACATTCCCCAAGAACGGAAAGGTCCTCATTAATAGCAGCCCACACCTTTATAGACAAAAGATTTAAAACTCTGGCCAAATCTTTTACGCGGAACTTCTTCAGATGTACGCCTTCCTCTTTCCAATTTTGACAATTTGGGCAACTTCACATGTGAAATCACAAATCTTATATGTCTATTTATCAGTATCATTCTCTATATGTGTAAATTAGCATGTGATGTACATGACTGAGCAATTCATTTTTTTTTTGTCCATCGTTTAATATTATGTGCACAACCATTTGATAACCATTTTGTTCTTTCTGATGAAAATGACTTGTAGAACATCTCCCTCATGCTGTGTGATATGTGATGCAGTCCATTCCTATATGTATGTGATGCAGTCCATTAAATAATGTTACAAAAAAACACCTCTGGCCAAAGTGTTGATATATGAGATGAGATTAGTACAAATAACACTGCTGGGTATACACTCCAATCAAACAAGGATTCTACCCATCAGATCCACAGCCCTTAATATCTGCAGAGTTTTTATGTACATACAAGTTCCAACAGACATTCAGGGAATAGAGCCATTCTTGACCTTAATCTAGCAAAGGCTTTTAATAGTGTTGAGTGGGTGTACTTGCGGCATATTCTTGGTAAATCTGGATTGGGATTGGGATTCTCTAAATTGGTGCAATTTCTCTATGCTAAACCACAGGCAAGAGTAAATTGCTTGCTTTCACCTTTTTTACCGTGGAGTAACAGTGAAGGTGTCCTCTTTTGCCTCAGAACCACTGGCTGATCTTATTTAACAGGATTTGCAAATGCAGGGATTAAAGCAGGGCCCCCAAGGAGGGAAAAATTCAAGTTAGACTTACCGGTAACTTGTTTTCCAAGAGTCTTTCAGGACAGCACGAGAGAGTGACTCCTCCCCTTGCAAATGGGAAACACCTCTTCCACCAAAACTTAAAAGGAGGCTCCTTTCCACACATTGTCAGTAGTAGTAAAGAACCTCCGGCCCCGAACTGGAACACATAAATCGAGATATGATTAGTTACAGTGTGTGTATATATATATATATATATATATTTATAAAAATACAATAGGGCGGGATGCTGCTGTCCTGAAAGACTCTTGGAAAACAAGTTACCGATAGGTCTAACTTGAATTCTCCCTTAACGTCTTTTAGGACAGCACTTGAGAGGATAATAGAGACTTACCCCCATAGGGAGGGACACAGCACAGCCTGCAGAACCTTTCTGCCAAAAGCCTGATCCCCTGCTGACAGGAGATCCAGTCTGTAATGACGGACAAACGTTAAGTAACTTGACCACGTAGCCGCCTTACAAATCTGATCTGGGGTGGCACCAGCTCTTTCTGCACATGTAGTGGCCTGGGCCCTCACTGAATGAGCCCTAATTCCCAGCGGGGGAGATAAACCCATCTGAGAGTAGGCTACAGAAATAGCTGTCTTAAGCCATCTAGCCAACGATCCTTTTGATGCTTGGTGGCCTTTTTTGTTTCCAGAAATAAGAACAAATAATTTATTTGAAGCTCTAAAACCTCCTGTTACTTCCAAATAATGTAATAGGATACGTCTTACGCCCAAGTTGTGAAACTGCTCTTCCTTTTTACCCGAAGGGTTAGCACAAAAGGTTGGGAGAATAATCTCCTGAGACCTGTAACTAAAACTTGCCACTTTTGGCAAAAACCCTGGGTCTACTTTAACCGCTTGCCGACCGCCTCACGCAGCTATACTGCGGCAGAAGGGCTTGTACAGGCAAAACCACGTACCTGTACGTTGCCCTTTAAGAGGCGGCCAGCGGGAGCTCCGTGAGTCGGGTCGCGGGTCCTGCGGACTCGATCGCCGCGGGAATACCCGCGATCGCCTCACGGGGAGGAAGAACGGGGAGATGCTGATGTAAACAGCATCTCCCCGTTCTGCCTAGTGACAGTGTCACTCGATCTCTGCTCCCTGTCATCAGAGATCAGTGACGTGTAACATGTAGCCACCCCCCCCCCCCCACAGTTAGAAACACGCCCCTAGGACACACTTAACACCTACACTGCCACCTAGTGGTTAACCCCTTCACTGCCAGTGTCATTTACACAGGAATCGGTGCATTTTTATAGCACTGATTGCTGTATAAATGACAATGGTCCCAAAAATGTGTCAAAAATGTCCGATGTGTCCGTCATAATGTCGCAGTCACAATAAAAATCGCTGATCGCCGCTATTTAAAAAAAATAATAAATAAATATGCCATAAAACTATCCCCTATTTTGTAAACGCTATAACTTTTGCGCAAACCAATCAATAATCGCTTATTTTTTTTACCAAAAATATGTAGAAGAATACGTATCGGCCTAAACTGGGAAAAACATTTTTTTTATATATTTTTGGGGGATATTTATTATAGCAAAAAGTAAAAAATAATGCGTGTTTTTCAAAATTGTCGCTTTATTTTTGTTTATAGCGCAAAAAATAAAAAGAGGCGATCAAATACCACCAAAAGAAAGCTCTATTTGTGGGAAAAAAAAGGATTTTGTTTGGGAGCCACATCGCACAACCGCGCAATTGTCAGTTAAAGCGACGCCGTGACGAATCGCAAAGAGCGCTCTGGTCAGGAAGGTGGTAAATTCTTCCAGGGCTTAAGTGGTTAACCCTATCTGGAAAAACTGACAAAAAAGGCTCTTACTGATAAGGCGTGCAGTTCACTAATCCTTCTTACTGAAGTAATTGCGACCAGAAAAATAGTTTTCAAAGTTAAATTCTTTAGAGATATGGCCTGTAAAGGGTCAAATGGTTCTTTTGCAAGAGCTTGCAGAACCACCGAGAGATCCCAATTTGGAAAATGCCTCACTGGGACCGTTCTTGACCTGGAAAGTGCTTTGAAAAATCTCATGCTCAGAGTTTCTGAAGATAAGGATCTCTCCAGATAAACTCCCAAAGTGGCCACATGCACTTTAAGAGTGCTGACTGCAAGATCTTTGTCTGCACCTTTTTGCAAAAACTCCAGTACTGAAACTAATGCCGCGTACACACGGTCGGACTTTTCAGCTACAAAAGTCCGACAGCCTGTCCGACATACTTCCGGCGTACCTTCGGCGGACTTGCGGCAGACTTTCTAACGAACGGACTTGCCTACACACGACCACACAAAAGTACGACAGCCTAGTACGCGGTGACGTACACCAAGTCCGACGAGACTATAAAACGGAAGTTCAATAGCCCGTACGACACCCTTTGGGCTCCTTCTGCTAATCTCGTGTTTATCTCGTGTTAGTAGAAGTTTGGTGAGAGACGATTCGCGCTTGTGAGACTCGTATTTTTCAGTTCGTTTTAACTGTTGTTCAGTCTGTGCTTGTGGGGTTTGTATCTGCTTTTCAGTGCGTTTGGTCAGTTGGCATTGAGAAATCTTTGTTTTATTGTCCGCTCGTTCCTGATTTTCAGGTCGCTCTTCACAGGCCTTGCTGTTCTTCAGTGCGTTCTGTTTAGTGCGTTCTGACCAGCCGACCGTTTTGAAGCCATGTTACCTGTACGTACTCGTCGTCGAGCTCGTGCATTGTATGTGTTTGGTGCTGTAGTTTATTCTTCAGACCAAGACCAGTCCATGAACAGGGCGAGGAGGAGTTCATGGACCAAGAATTGGTTGCTTCAGCGTGACCAGTTCTGTCACATGCCATTGCTCCGTGAGATCCGTGAGAATAATCCTGAGGATTTCAGGAACTTTCTCCGGATGACGGACCCCGTTTTTGACCGTTTGTTGGCTTTGCTGACCCCCTATATCAGCAGGCAGGATACCTGCATGAGGCAAGCCATCACTCCGGAGCAGAGGCTAGTTGCCACGTTGCGGTACTTGGCGACAGGGAGAAGCCTGCAGGACCTCAAGTTCTCGACAGGCATCTCCCCCCAGGCTCTGGGGATCATTATCCCAGAGACCTGTTCTGCCATCATCCAGGTCCTGCAGAAGGACTATATTAAGGTAAGATATTTTTCTTTTATTAGCATCACATGTTCTTTTATGTAATCTTTGATAATGTAATGTATTTCTTGCTTCAAACACTACTTACCATCATTGCAATATAGTGTGAATGTCCCCTTTTTATCCTCACACATGCAGGATTTTTTTCCTGTTCTTTTTTGTCATGCATGTATATTTTCCTTCAATAACCTCCCCAGCATGAAGTGATGGGAACATATCCACCTAGTCTACTCATTTTGAATGTATTTTGTTTGAGTGTATTTAGTGTGCTTAGAATTAGCAATTAGCTAGATTTACCAACTCCCCCCCCCACCTAAACTCACTCCAAATAGTGTGCTGATAATTAGCAATTAGCTAGATTTACCAACCCCCCCCCCCCCACCTAAACTCACTCCAAATAGTGTGCTGCTAATTAGCAATTATCTAGAATTCCCAACCCCCACCCCCCACCCCACCCTCGTAAAAATTTGCTTGAATGTTCTGTGGTGTTGATTTGTATAAAGCAAATATATGTTGCACTTTGCAAAATGCATGTGCACTCTACAAGTGCATTTGTTCCAGTGCTTTAGTAAATGAGCAGAAGCTCTGCTGATTTCCATCATCAAATCATATGCAAGCCACAAAGTGTTTTCATTAATTGCCCTTGCATGTGATTGTGTACTCCTTGCAACATGACTGCCTTTTTACCTTACCTCTTTTACTGTAAGCTGGTTAGCAACTGCACCTGCAGAGTGCGACAACTGCAGTCTTGTAGCCTTTTTAGTCCCTAAATTCCTGCGTGTCCTAAAAGTAATCTTTTTTAGGGATTTCACAACCCCCTAAAATGTAATCAATGTTCCATCAGAGGGGGTGAGCAATCTGATAAGTGTGCCTTTCCATATTAGTTATTCCAGAAGAATTAAATTATTTAATGTTATACTGATGCTGGGGAATAATGTTTTTAATTGTCTAATTTTCTTGCAGTGTTAGCTTCCAAATTAATGATTTTGTTTTTCTTGTTTGATTCCCCAGTTTCCTTCAACGCCACAGGAATGGCAGACTGTGGCATCCCATTTTGCCAGCCGTTGGGACTTTCCCAATTGTGGAGGGGCTATAGATGGGAAACATGTCCACATCGTGCCACCACCCCATTCGGGGTCATACTATTTTAATTATAAGGGGTTCCACAGTATTGTTTTAATGTCCTAAAAGTAATCTTTTTTAGGGATTTCACAACCCCCTAAAATGTAATCAATGTTCCATCAGAGGGGGTGAGCAATCTGATAAGTGTGCCTTTCCATATTAGTTATTCCAGAAGAATTAAATTATTTAATGTTATACTGATGCTGGGGAATAATGTTTTTAATTGTCTAATTTTCTTGCAGTGTTAGCTTCCAAATTAATGATTTTGTTTTTCTTGTTTGATTCCCCAGTTTCCTTCAACGCCACAGGAATGGCAGACTGTGGCATCCCATTTTGCCAGCCGTTGGGACTTTCCCAATTGTGGAGGGGCTATAGATGGGAAACATGTCCACATCGTGCCACCACCCCATTCGGGGTCATACTATTTTAATTATAAGGGGTTCCACAGTATTGTTTTAATGGCGGTGGTGTCGGCACACTATGAATTTTTATATGTGGACGTGGGGAAGAATGGCCGGATGTCGGATGGAGGAGTATTTGCCCAGACGGAGTTCTGCCAGCGTCTCCAGAGTGGTGGCCTGGGATTGCCACCTGATGCGGATAACGTGGAAGGACTCCCCTTTGTCTTCATTGCCGATGAAGCCTTCGCTCTGAGCAAGCACCTCATGAGGCCATTCCCCCAAAGAACCCTCACCCCGGAGAGGAGGGTTTTTAATTTCCGGCTGGCCAGAGCGAGAAGAGTGGTTGAGAATGCGTTTGGGATTCTGGCCAGCCGGTTCCGCCTGTTTCAAACATCCATTAATTTGGCGGAATACAAACTTAATTTTATCATTTTATCGTGCTGCATTCTGCACAACTTTTTACACAAACATTCTCAAAATTATATAGGAACAGTTGGGCCTGAGGCCGTACTTATAGATGACAACCTTACGGGCCTGGATACTGTCCGTACTGGCTTGGCCCCCCAAAGTGCCCGTCAAGTTAGACAGCAATATGTTATTTATTTTATGGGTAGGGGGGCCATTGCAATGGGCCAGGATATTTAATTATTTTAAATAAAAAAAATATTGATGAAATCTGGAATTATATTTATTGCTTGCCTTTCTTTTGGGCTTTCTCCTAGGTTATGGTCGAGCAGTTGTAGTGCCAACTGTATTTTCCTTTTAAATGTCTAAATAAGCTCCATTGCCACTGTAAACAACTTTTTGACAATTATAACCAAACTGATACTAAGCATTGAAATAACAAACCACACATTTATTTAATTCCTATAAGGAGATGTTTTTATTAATCGTTGTTATGCATTCAGTTATGCATTTAGTATAAAATGTTCATAGCCAAAAATATAATGATATCTTAATAATTTGGAAAAATATAATTATCTTTAAATATTTGTACATAATCCACAAAAAAAATTTTTTGGGCTTTTTGATTTTCGCAAACAGGCTTTTTTTTTTTTTTTTTAAATCCTTTTTTTAAATTTTTTTTGGTTTTTTAAAATCCTTTTTTTTTTATTTATTTTTTTGTTTTTTTTTTTAAATCATTTTTTTTTGGTTTGTTTTTTTGGAAAATCAAGTTTTTTTTTTTTTTGTTTTTTTTTTAAATCAAGTTTTATTTTTTTTTTGTTTTTTTTAAAATCAAGTTTTATTTTTTTTTTGGTTTTTTTAAAATCAAATATTTTTTTTTTTTTGGTTTTTTTGGAAAATCAAGTTTTATTTTTTGTTTGTTTTTTTTAAAATCAAGTTTTATTTTTTTTTTTTGATTTTTTTAAAATCAAGTATTTATTTTTTTTTGGTTTTTTGGAAAATCAAGTTTTATTTTTTTTTTGTTTTTTTAAAATCAAGTATTTATTTTTTTTTTGGTTTTTTGGAAAATCAAGTTTTAATTTTTTTTTTTTGGTTTTTTTAAAATCAAGTATTTATTTTTTTTTTTGTTTTTTTGGAAAATCAAGTTTTATTTTTTTTTTTGGTTTTTTTAAAATCAAGTTTTATTTTTTTTTTTTGATTTTTTTAACCACTTGACAACTGGGCACTTAAACCCCCTTCCTAACCAGACCAATTTTCAGCTTTTGGTGCTCTCACATTTTGAATGACAATTACTCAGTCATGCAACACTGTATCTTTATGAAATTTTTGTCCTTTTTTTCACACAAATAGAGCTTTCTTTTGGTGGTATTTAATCACTGCTGGTTTCTTTATTTTTTGCGCCGTAAAAGAAAAAAGACCGAAAAATCTGTAAAAAAATTAAAGTTACGTACCGGTAACGTCTTTTCCTGTAGTCTTTCAGGACAGCCACAATAGAGAGATAGTCTCCTCCCCTTCCTCTGGAAACACTGCGCCAGCCCATAAAATCTCTCCTCCCCTGCCAGACCTCAGTTCTTTCAAGAGTACCTCCGGCCGCTGGGGAGACACAAGAACACATTAATAACATACCAATCAATATCATTACCATATTGCGTTCTGGTCTTTAATAAGACCCCCCCAAGCTTAGGGTGGGTAACTAGGGCTGTCCTGAAAGACTACAGGAAAAGACGTTACTGGTACGTAACTTTAATTTTCCCTTTCCGTCATTTCAGGACAGCCACAATAGAGAGGATAATCGAGCACTTACCAATTAGGGTGGGACTACAGCTTGCAGAACTTTTCGCCCAAAAGCCTGCTCACCTGCCGCCACCAGGTCCACTCTGTAATGTCTAACGAAAGTGGAGTAGCTGGACCATGTCGCTGCCTTGCATATTTGCTCTGGCGTTGCTCCAGCCTTCTCTGCCTGGGAAGTTGCCACTGCTCTGATGGAGTGTGCCTTTATGCCTCTAGGGACCTCCTTCCCTGCTAAAGAATATGCCTGCCCAATAGCTAATCTAAGCCACCTAGCAATCGTGCGTCGGGACGCTCTGAGACCCTTTCTGGCCCCAGAAAATAAAATAAATAGAGAATCAGACTTCCTTATTGTCTTAGTCATCTCTAGGTATTGTAAGATACACCTCCTTACATCTAAAAAATGAAATCTTAGTTCCCTTTCACCTGAAGGATTGGGACAAAACGAGGGTAGAACTATTTCCTGGCTTCTATGAAAGCCTGACGCCACCTTAGGCAAAAAAGCTGGATCAGTCTTAAGGACTATCCTGTCTGGCAAAATAACACAAAGAGGAGGTCTAATTGATAACGCCTCAATTTCGCTGACCCTCCTGGCAGTTGTTACTGCAACTAAAAATACTGTTTTTAGGGTAAGTTCCTTTAACAGGCACTTGTCCAATGGCTCAAAGGGACTTCCTGTAAGGCTCTGTAAAACCAGAGATAGGTCCCACCCGGGAAAGGGAGGACCCCTGGTAGGTCTCTGTCTTGACAGTGCCTTAAAGAATCTGACCACCCATGGACTGGTAGCCAGAGACTTCTCCAGGTAAGCACTGAGTGCTGAAACCTGACTTTTAAGGGTAGCTACCGATAAACCCTTGTCCGCTCCACACTGCAGAAATTCCAACACAGCTACGGGACTCTGCACCGAGAAGGAGTTTTCTATGCACCATTTGTTGAAAAGGACCTTTTTGTAAATCTTACGGGTCTCCTTTTTCCTACTGTTGAGGAGGGTAGAGATCAAGCTCTCTGAAAACCCCTTGGATCTTAATATACCCTCCTCAGTAGCCAGGCCGCTAATTTCCACTGCTGCACCTGTGGGCAGAGGACTGGACCCTGCGACAGAAGATCCTTTCGAGGTGGAAGGAAAAGGGGAGGTTCCGCTGCTAACTGACTGAGGATTGAAAACCATGCCCTTTTCGGCCAATGTGGAGCTACCAGAATAAGAGAGGTGCTCTCTAATTGAAACTTCCTCAGAACCGCCGGTAATAGTACCGGAGGAGGGAAAGCATAACATGTCCTGAAATGCCAATTCTGAGATAATGCGTCCACTCCCAGTGCTCCTTCCCCTGCGTTTAGGGAGAAAAAACAGGGGGTTTTCGCGTTGTCTTTTGAAGCGAAAAGATCCACTTCCGGGGGTCCCCATTTCTCGGATATGAGATTGAAAACCTCCTGGTTGAGGGCCCAATCTCCTTCCTTTAGACTCCTCCGGCTGAGAAAATCTGCGATTATATTCCTCTCCCCTCTCAGAAAAACCGCTGAGAGTGAGAGAGTGTTGGACTCGGCCCAGCTTAGAATGTCTTCTGCTAGGGCCAGCAGACTTCCGCTCCTGGTGCCTCCCTGCTTGTTTATATAGGCCACGGTGGATGAGTTGTCCGACCGTACCTGTACATGGTGGCCCTGGAGTTCCTTTTTGAAGAATCTGAGGGCTAGGCCTACTGCCCTCAGCTCTTTCCAATTGGAAGACCTCTGCAGCTCGTCGCCCTTCCATGTGCCCTGCGCTAGAAGGGATCCCAGATGTGCCCCCCAGCCCTTGCCACTTGCATCCGTGGTTAGGATCTGTGGGACTGGGATGAGCCACAGACGTCCCTGTGACAAGTTCACTTCCTTCCTCCACCACCAAAGAGATCTCTTTATTTGATGGGGAACCTGTACTAAGGTGTCTAGATCCCTCTGACTGTGGTCCCATACTCTTAGTACATATGATTGTAGGGGGCGAAAATGTAATCCTGCCCACTGCACTGCTGGAAGAGTAGAAGTTAGAAGGCCTAATGTTGACATTATGGACCTCTTGGACACCAGATGGTTGCACTGGAGGGAGAAAACTGCTCTGTCCAGTTTTAGAATTTTTTCCCTTGGAAGAAAAACTCTCGAGAGCGTAGTGTCCAGCAGGTACCCCAGGTACACAATGCGCTGTGAGGGAATGAGACTGGACTTTTCTAAGTTCAGCAGCCACCCCAAACCTGTTAGAACCCTCTTGGTTAGATCGAGGTCTCTGATCAACTGTTCTGGGGATACTGCAAAAAGAAGCAGGTCGTCCAGATAGGCTATAACTGATACCCCCTGGAGTCGCAGGAAGGCCAACGCCTCTGCCAGTACCTTTGTGAATATGCGGGGCGAGGAGGATAGCCCGAAGGGCAGTGCTTGAAACTGCAGATGCAGTATTGTGCCCTGCAGGTCTACTGCTAAACGGAGGAACCTCTGGGAGGTTTCTGCGATAGGAACGTGTAAATATGCGTCTCTGAGATCCAGAGACACCATATAACAGTTGTGTGGTAGCAGGGCCCTGACCGTAAAGATTGACTCCATGCGGAACCTTTTGTAGCAGATTGACCTGTTTAAGGGTATTAAATTCAGAATCAGTCTGAATTTTCCCGAGGGCTTTTTCACCACAAATACGTGGGAATAGAACCCCTCTCCTTCCTGCCCCCTTGGTACTCTGTGAACTACGTTCTGAATCTCCAGTTCCTTCAGGGCGTCCACCAAAGCTTCGGCCCTTGCTGTGCAGCTGGGAAGCTTCGTAACAAGGAACCTTTGCGGGGGTGGTCTTGAGAATTCCAAGAGATACCCCCTTCTTATGACCCCCAGGATGAATCGATTGGGTGAGAGGGTCTCCCACTGTGGAAGGAAGGCCCCCAGTCTTCCTCCCACCGTCCCTAGAGAGTCATTGATCTTTACGGGCCTTCTCAGGAGGGCGAAAAATCGCCCCTCCTCTGCCCTTGCCTCTTTGGCCCCAAGTTTTCTTCCCTTGCTTGGGAGATTCCTTGCCTTTTTTCGGACGAAACCCCTTTCTCGTCTGAGCTGGGGCTTTCCTCTTAGGCGGAAAGGACTTCTTTTTGTCCGCTGTGCGGTCTAAGACCGTCTCTAAACCAGGGCCAAAGAGTAGATCACCTGTCAGGGGTATCCCGCACAATTTGACCTTGGAGGCGGTGTCCCCCGGCCAAGTTTTCAGCCAGAGCGCTCTTCTGGCCGAATTCGCCAGCGCCGCTGATCTGGCCGACATACGGACTGACTCTGCTGAGGCGTCTGCAATGTATGCGATTCCTCGCAGAATCGTGGGGAACGAGGCTAGGATAGTCTCCTTGGCTGTGCCAGCTTCAATGTGCTCCTGAATCTGGAAAAGCCAGTGCTCTAAATTGCGGGCTACGACCGTAACAGCCATTTCTGGCTTTAAGTTACCCACAGTTGAGTCCCAGGTCTTTTTTAGAAGTGAGTCTATCCTTTTGTCCATGACATCCGACAAAGCCCCCATATCCTCGAATGCAAGGTCTGTGTGTCTAGAGACCTGAGAGAAGGCGGCATCCAACTTGGGATTTTTATTCCAAATGGACGCTGGATCCTCTGAAAATGGAAACCTTCTCTTAAGGGAGCTAGAAAAGAAGGGTTTCCTCTTAGGATCCTGCCACTCCTTCTTAATCGTTTCCACCAGCACTTCATGTACTGGAAAAACTTTTCTTTTTTGATCTCCCAAGCCCTTATACATAAGGTCATGGAGAGATAGGGGTTTTTTATCCTCGTGTATCCCGAGGGTTGTATATATTGCCCCCAGGAGATCATCCACCTCATCCAGGGACAATTTATACCTGGAGATTTTCCTGGACTCCCCGTCCTGGTCCTCCCCTTCTGATTCCTCATGGGAATCAGACGTGCCACTGTCCGGTTGTCTCTGCTCCACCCCGGAAGGGCCTGACATCTCCTCTGCCATAACTAAATTGGTAGATCTGGCAGGTGCAGAGCCCTGAGCATGAGGCAGGGTTGTGTCCTGCTGAATGGGTTTAGAGGGAAGCTTGAACGTCTCAAAAAAGGTTTTAAAAGATGAAAAGGTGGATGACAGCTCTTTCACAGAAGCTGCCAACCCAGACTGCTGTTCAGATTCCCTTTCCTTAACCAGGGAGTCTATGCACTCCTTACACAAAACTTTAGTCCATGCTTCCCCTAAACTGTCTCTACAAGAGGCACACTTCCTTTTAGAGACATGAGTGGACTTTGTTTTTTCTGTAGATTTCTGAAAATACATACAAAAAAACCATATTACTTCCAGCAAGTTTAAGTGGAAACAACCCTGGGGGTGTACCAGATCCATCTTAAGGGAACTGCGCTCACCCCCCCACCCCCTGACCACCCAGGGGGACTGCCCTCCCTCTAAGTAAGGAACCATACAAGAGGGAGAGCAAACCTTAGATAGAGAGGACCCCTCCCCAGGGAACTCTTACCTTTGGAAGGCTGGAGACAGCGTCCGAATGAGCTGCAGCATCTGCCTCAGACATGACTGCAGGTGGTTGCCTGTGTAGAGTCTCACACTGTGTACATGTGAAGCGACTCACTCCAGCCTGAGCCCGGCCCCCTATCAGCCCCGCGACCCGGAACCGGAAGTCGCGGTTCAAAGGGAAAGCGTCCGCCCCCCCGCCGGAAATGACGTCACCCGTCGTCCGGCCCGCTGGTTCCAAATTTTGCGGCCTGTATGGATACAGGGGAGAGCGGACTGTCTCCATGCTGCGGCCCTGTGGACGCGATAGGGGTCCCCCACGACCTGATGCCGCGCTCGGCAAGGAAGGGGTGGCTTCAGCTGCGGTATGTACCGCCACTCTTCATCCTGGAAGCCCCTGCTTCCCTAGGGATGATTTTCTTAGAAAGAGGCCACAGTCTCCCTGACTGCACCCGGCCTGGTTCCTCTGCACAGTGTCTCCCCACCGGAGGAAACACTAATAACTGAGGTCTGGCAGGGGAGGAGAGATTTTATGGGCTGGCGCAGTGTTTCCAGAGGAAGGGGAGGAGACTATCTCTCTATTGTGGCTGTCCTGAAATGACGGAAAGGGAAAATACATTTTTCTTCATTTCTGTTATAATATTTTGCAAATTAGTAATTTTTCTTCATATATTTTGGCCAAAATTTATACCGCTACATATCTTTAGTAAAAATAACCCAAATCGGTGGATATTATTTGGTCTTTTTGAAAGTTATAGAGTCCAAAAGCTATGGTTCGAATATCTGAAAATTGATCACACCTGAATTACTGACGGCCTATCTAATTTCTTGAGACCCTAACATGCCAGAAAAGTACAAATACCCCCCAAATGACCCCTTTTTGGAAAGAAGACATTCCAAGGTATTTAGAAAGATGCATGGTGAGTTTTTTGAAGTTGTCATTTTTTCCCACAATTCTTTGCAAAATCAAGGTTTTTTTTTTACTTTTTTTTTTTTCCACAAAATTGTCATATTAGCAGGGTATTTCTCACAGACCGCATATGCATACCACAAATTACACCCCAAAACACATTCTGCTATTACTCCCGAGTACGGTGATACCACATGTGTGAGACTTTTACACAGCGTGGCCACATACAGAGGCCCAACATGCAGGGGAGCACCTTCAGGCGTTCTGGAGCACCCAGGCCAATTCTGACATTTCTCTCCTACATGTAAAAATCATCATTTATTAGCTAGAAAATTACTTAGAACCCCAAAACATTATATATGTTTTTTTAGCAAAGACCCTAGAGAATACAATGGCGGTCGTTGCAACTTTTTATCTCGCACAGTATTTGCGCAGCAATTTTTTTAACGCGTTTTTTTTGGAAAAAAAACTGTTTTGTGCTTTACAAAAACCAAAATAATAAAGTTAGCCCAATGTTTTTGCATAATGTGAAAGATGAAGTTACGCCAAGTAAATAGATACCCAACATGTCACCCTTCAAAATTGCACGCGCTTGTGGAATGGCGCCAAACTTTGCTACTCAAAAATCCCCATAGGCGACGCTTTAAAATTTTTTACTGGTTACATGTTTTGAGTTACAGAGGAGGTCTAGGGCCAAAATTATTGCTCTCGCTCTACCGATCGCAGCGATACCTCACATGTGTGGTTTGAACACCGTTTTCATATGTGGGCGGGACTTACGTATGTGTTCGCTTCTGCATGCGAGCACACAGGGACAGGGGTGCTTTAAAATTTTTTTTTTTTTTTTTATTGTTCATTTTACTTTATTTATTTTAGTTTGATGCTTTTTTCCAAAAAAAAAAAAATTTTTGACCACTTTTATTTCTATTACAAGGAATATAAACATCCTTGTAATAGGAATATGGCATGACAGGTCCTCTTTACAGTGATATATGGGGTCAATAAGACCCCACATCTCACCTCTAGGCTGGGAAGCCTGAAATTAAAAAAAAAAAAAAAAAAAAAAGATCCTGGCTTCGATCGTAGCGGTGAGTCGGTAGAAGCACCGCAAGGCGGCGGGAAGGGGGGACGTCCCCTCTCGCCTCCCGTAAGAACGATCAAGCAGTGGAACAGCTGCTATGATCGTTCTTATGGTGTAGGGAATCGCCGGCTGAAAAAGCTGATATCTGAATGATGCCTGTAGCTGCAACCATCATTCAGATATCTCCGCACAAAGTCAAGGACGTTGTATGACGGCGGGCAGGAAGTGGTTAAAACGCTTTTTTTTTTTTTTTAACACAAAGTTGTCCATTTATACAATATTTCTACCACATAACATGTACATACCAAAAATGACACCCCAAAATAGATTCTCCTGCTCCTCCTGAGTACGGCGATACCCCATGTGTGAGACTTCCACAGCCTGGCCACATACAGAGGGCGAGTACAGCTGAGCATGGCTCAGCATGGCAGGGTATGGCGGGGTATTGCGGAGTATGGCGGGGTATTGCGGAGTATGGCGGGGTATGGCAGGGTATTGCGGAGTATGGCGGGGTATGGCGGAGTATGGCGGGGTATGGCAGGGTATTGCGGAGTATGGCGGAGTATGGCGGGGTATGGCAGCATATGGCGGAGTATGGCGGGGTATGGCGGAGTATGGCGGGGTATGGCGGGGTATGGCGGAGTATGGCGGGGTATGGCGGAGTATGGCGGAGTATGGCGGGGGCATGGCAGAGTATGGCGGGGGCATTGCAGAGTATGGCGGGGGCATTGCAGAGTATTGTGGGGGCATTGCAGAGTATTGCACAGCATTGCAGAGTATTGTGGGGGCATTGCAGAGTATTGTGGGGGCATTGCAGAGTATTGCACAGCATTGCAGAGTATTGTGGGGGCATTGCAGAGTATTGCACAGCATTGCAGAGTATTGTGGGGGCATTGCAGAGTATTGCACAGCATTGCAGAGTATTGTGAGGGTATTGCAGAGTATTGTACAGCATTGCAGAGTATTGTGGGGGCATTGCAGAGTATTGTGGGGGTATTGCAGAGTATTGCAGAGTATTGTGGGGGTATTGCAGAGTATTGCAGAGTATTGTGGGGGTATTGCAGAGTATTGCACAACATTGCAGAGTATTGTGGGGGTAATGCAGAGTATTGCACAGCATTGCAGTAGTGAGGGATGGCTGAGCATGGATGGATGGATGGATGGATGTCTCTGTGCAGCGCTGTGGGCACTACACATACAGCCCACAGCGCTGCAGACATCCATCCGTCCCCCTCCCCGCTCACAGTGTACCGATCGGTACACAGGAGGGGAGGAGAGGAACCGGCGTCATCAGATGACGCCGGTCTGTTTACATGTGATCGCTCCGTCATTTGACGGCTCGATCACATGGTAAACGGCCGCGCATCCGGGATGTGTTCGGGTGCGCGCCCCAGGGGGCGCGCAAGAGGGGAATTCTGGGAGGACGTCATAGTACGTCCACCCAGAGTTATCCAACCGCCCTGCAGCCGTCATTCGGCTATGGGCCGGTTGGTAAGTGGTTAAAATCAAGTATTTATTTTTTTTTGTTTTTTTGGAAAATCAAGTTTTATTTTTTTTTTGGTTTTTTTAAAATCAAGTTTTATTTTTTTTTTTGTTTTTTTTAACCACTTAAGGACCGCCTAACGCCGATTTACGTCGGCAAAGCGGCACGGGCAGGCAAAATCACGTACATGTACGTGATTTGCCTTCCGCGGGTGGGGGGTCCGATCGGACCCCCCCCCGCCGCCCGAGGCGGTCCCGTTCTGTTCCCCGGCGATCCGAGATGAGGGGGAGGCCATCCGTTCGTGGCCCCCCCCTCGCGATCGCCGCCGGCCAATGGGAACATTCCTTTGCTGCTGTATGCTAAACAGCAGCAAAGGAAATGATGTCATCTCCCCTCAGCTCGGTATTCCGTTCCAGCGCCGAGGGGAGAAGACATCAATGTAAGTGCACAACACACTACACACACAGTAGAACATGCCAGGCATACAAAACACCCCGATCCCCCCCCCAATCGCCCCCCGATCACCCCCCCCCCCCTGTCACAAACTGACACCAGCAGGTTTTTTTTTTTCCTGATTACTGCATAGTGTCAGTTTGTGACAGTTACAGTGTTGGGACAGTTAGTATTACCCCCCTTTAGGTCTAGGATACCCCCCTAACCCCCCCTAATAAAGTTTTAACCCCTTGATCACCCCCTGTCACCAGTGTTGCTAAGCGATCATTTTTCTGATCGCTGTATTAGTGTCACTGGTGACGCTAGTTAGGGACGTAAATATTTAGCGTTTTATAGTGTCAGGGACCCCCATATACTACCTAATAAATGTTTTAACCCCTTGATTGCCCCCTAGTTAACCCTTTCACCACTGATCACCGTATAAACGTTACGGTTGACGCTGGTTAGTTCGTTTATTTTTTATAGTGTCAGGGCACCCGCCGTTTATTACCGAATAAAGGTTTAGCCCCCTGATCGCCCGGCGGTGATATGCGTCGCCCCAGGCAGCGTCAGATTAGCGCCAGTACCGCTAACACCCACGCACGCAGCATACGCCTCCCTTAGTGGTATAGTATCTGATCGGATCAATATCTGATCCGATCAGATCTATACTAGCGTCCCCAGCAGTTTAGGGTTCCCAAAAACGCAGTGTTAGTGGGATCAGCCCAGATACCTGCTAGCACCTGCGTTTTGCCCCTCCGCCCGGCCCACCCAAGTGCAGTATCGATCGATCGCTGTCACTTACAAAACACTAAACGCATAACTGCAGCGTTCGCAGAGTCAGGCCTGATCCCTGCGATCGCTAACAGTTTTTTTGGTAGCATTTTGGTGAACTGGCAAGCAAGCACCAGGCAGCGTCAGGTTAGCGCCAGTAGCGCTAACACCCACGCACGCACCGTACACCTCCCTTAGTGGTATAGTATCTGATCGGATCAATATCTGATCCGATCAGATCTATACTAGCGTCCCCGGCAGTTTAGGGTTCCCAAAAACGCAGTGTTAGCGGGATCAGCCCAGATACCTGCTAGCACCTGCGTTTTGCCCCTCCGCCCGGCCCGGCCCACCCAAGTGCAGTATCGATCGATCACTGTCCCTTACAAAACACTAAACGCATAACTGCAGCGTTCGCAGAGTCAGGCCTGATCCCTGCGATCGCTAACAGTTTTTTTGGTAGCGTTTTGGTGAACTGGCAAGCACCAGCCCCAGGCAGCGTCAGGTTAGCGCCAGTACCGCTAACACCCACGCACGCAGCATACACCTCCCTTAGTGGTATAGTATCTGAACTGATCAATATCTGATCCGATCAGATCTATACTAGCGTCCCCAGCAGTTTAGGGTTCCCAAAAACGCAGTGTTAGCGGGATCAGCCCAGATACCTGCTAGCACCTGTGTTTTGCCCCTCCGCCCGGCCCAGCCCAGCCCACCCAAGTGCAGTATCGATCGATCACTGACACTTACAAAACACTAAACACATAACTGCAGCGTTCGCAGAGTCAGGCCTTGATCCCTGCGATCGCTAACAGTTTTTTTGGTAGCGTTTTGGTGAACTGGCAAGCACCAGTGGCCTAGTACACCCCGGTCGTAGTCAAACCAGCACTGCAGTAACACTTGGTGACGTGGCGAGTCCCATAAGTGCAGTTCAAGCTGGTGAGGTGGCAAGCACAAGTAGTGTCCCGCTGCCACCAAGAAGACAAACACAGGCCCGTCGTGCCCATAGTGCCCTTCCTGCTGCATTCGCCAATCCTAATTGGGAACCCACCACTTCTGCAGCGCCCGTACTTCCCCCATTCACATCCCCAACCAAATGCAGTCGGCTGCATGAGAGGCATTTTCTTTATGTCCTCCCGAGTACCCCTACCCAACGAACCCCCCCAAAAAAGATGTTGTGTCTGCAGGAAGCGCGGATATAGGCGTGACACCCGCTATTATTGTCCCTCCTGTCCTGACAATCCTGGTCTTTGCATTGGTGAATGTTTTGAACGCTACCATTCACTAGTTGAGTATTAGCGTAGGGTACAGCATTGCACAGACTAGGCACACTTTCACAGGGTCTCCCAAGATGCCATCGCATTTTGAGAGACCCGAACCTGGAACCGGTTACAGTTACAAAAGTTAGTTACAAAAAAAGTGTCAAAAAAAAAATATATATATAAAATAAAAAAAAATAGTTGTCGTTTTATTGTTCTCTCTCTCTCTATTGTTCTGCTCTTTTTTACTGTATTCTATTCTGCAATGTTTTATTGTTATTATGTTTTATCATGTTTGCTTTTTCAGGTATGCAATTTTTTATACTTTACCGTTTACTGTGCTTTATTGTTAACCATTTTTTTGTCTTCAGGTACGCCATTCACGACTTTGAGTGGTTATACCAGAATGATGCCTGCAGGTTTAGGTATCATCTTGGTATCATTCTTTTCAGCCAGCGGTCGGCTTTCATGTAAAAGCAATCCTAGTGGCTAATTAGCCTCTAGACTGCTTTTACAAGCCGTGGGAGGGAATGCCCCCCCCCCTCCCCCACCGTCTTCCGTGTTTTTCTCTGGCTCTCCTGTCTCAACAGGGAACCTGAGAGTGCAGCCGGTGATTCAGCCAGCTGACCATAGAGCTGATCAGAGACCAGAGTGGCTCCAAACATCTCTATGGCCTAAGAAACCGGAAGCTACGAGCATTTTATGACTTAGATTTCGCCGGATGTAAATAGCGCCATTGGGAAATTGGGGAAGCATTTTATCACACCGATCTTGGTGTGGTCAGATGCTTTGAGGGCAGAGGAGAGATCTAGGGTCTAATAGACCCCAATTTTTTCAAAAAAGAGTACCTGTCACTACCTATTGCTATCATAGGGGATATTTACATTCCCCGAGATAACAATAAAAATGATTAAAAAAAAAAATATGAAAGGAACAGTTTAAAAATAAGATAAAAAAAGCAGAAAAATAATAAAGAAAAAAAAAAAAAAAAAAAAAAAAGCACCCCTGTCGCCCCCTGCTCTCGCGCTAAGGCGAACGCAATCGGCGGTCTGTCATCAAACGTAAACAGCAATTGCACCATGCATGTGAGGTATCACCGCGAAGGTCAGATCGAGGGCAGTAATTTTTGCAGTAGACCTCCTCTGTAGATCTAAAGTGGTAACCTGTAAAGGCTTTTAAAGGCTTTTAAAAATGTATTTATTTTGTTGCCACTGCACGTTTGTGCGCAATTTTAAAGCATGTCATGTTTGGTATCCATGTACTCGGCCTAAGATCATCTTTTTTATTTCATCAAACATTTGGGCAATATAGTGTGTTTTAGTGCATTAAAATTTAAAAAAGTGTGTTTTTTCCCCAAAAAATGCGTTTGAAAAATCGCTGCGCAAATACTGTGTGAAAAAAAAAAATGAAACACCCACCATTTTAATCTGTAGGGCATTTGCTTTAAAAAAATATATAATGTTTGGGGGTTCAAAGTAATTTTTTTGCAAAAAAAAAATAACTTTTTCATGTAAACAATAAGTGTCAGAAAGGGCTTTGTCTTCAAGTGGTTAGAAGAGTGGGTGATGTGTGACATAAGCTTCTAAATGTTGTGCATAAAATGCCAGGACAGTTCAAAACCCCCCCCAAATGACCCAATTTTGGAAAGTAGACACCCCAAGCTATTTGCTGAGAGGCATGTCGAGTCCATGGAATATTTTATATTGCGACACAAGTTGCGGGAAAGAGACACATTTTTTTTGCAAAATACTCACCATGCCTCTCAGCAAATAGCTTGGGGTGTCTACTTTCCAAAATGGGGTCATTTGGGGGGGTTTTGTGCCACCTGGGCATTCCATGGCCTCCGAAACTGTGATAGGCAGTGAAGAGTGAAATCAAAAATTTTCACCCTTAGAAATCCTGAAGGCGGTGATTGGTTTTCGGGGTCCCGTACGCGGCTAGGCTCCCAAAAAGTCCCACACATGTGGTATCCCCATACTCAGGAGAAGCAGCTAAATGTATTTTGGGGTGCAATTCCACATATGCCCATGGCCTGTGTGAGCAATATATCATTTAGTGACAACTTTATGCAAAAAAAAAAAAAAAACTTTCCCACAACTTGTGTCAAAATATAAAATATTCCATGGACTCAATATGCCTCTCAGCAAATAGCTAGGGGTGTCTACTTTCCAAAATGGGGTCATTTTGGGGGGTTTTGTGCCACCTGGGCATTCCATGGCCTCCGAAACTGTGATAGGTAGTGAGGAGTAAAATCAAAAATTTACACCCTTAGAAATCCTGAAGGTGGTGATTGGTTTTCGGGGCCCCGTACGCGGCTAGGCTCCCAAAAAGTCCCACACATGTGGTATCCCCATACTCAGGAGAAGCAGCTGAATGTATTTTGGGGTGCAATTCCACATAGGCCCATGGCCTGTGTGAGCAATATATCATTTAGTGACAACTTTTTGTAAATATTTTTTTTTTTTTTTTGTCATTATTCAATCACTTGGGACAAAAAAAATAAATATTCAATGGGTTCAACATGCCTCTCAGCAATTTCCTTGGGGTGTCTACTTTCCAAAATGGGGTCACTTGGGGGGGTTTTGTACTGCCCTGCCATTTTAGCACCTCAAGAAATGACATAGGCAGTCATAAACTAAAAGCTGTGTAAATTACAGAAAATGTACCCTAGTTTGTAGACGCTATAACTTTTGCGTAAACCAATAAATATACGCTTATTGACATTTTTTTTACCAAAGACATGTGGCCGAATACATTTTGGCCTAAATGTATGACTAAAATTTAGTTTATTGGATTTTTTTTATAACAAAAAGTAGAAAATATCATTTTTTTTCAAAATTTTCGGTCTTTTTCCGTTTATAGCGCAAAAAATAAAAACCGCAGAGGTGATCAAATACCATCAAAAGAAAGCTCTATTTGTGGGAAGAAAAGGACGCAAATTTCGTTTGGGTACAGCATTGCATGACCGCGCAATTAGCAGTTAAAGCGACGCAGTGCCAAATTGGAAAAAGACCTCTGGTCCTTAGGCAGCATAATGGTCCGGGGCTCAAGTGGTTAAAATCAAGTATTTATTTTTTTTTTGGTTTTTTGGAAAATCAAGTTTTTTTTTTGTGGATTTTTAAGGTATTTTCTATAAACAGCCCTCCTTTTTTAAATTATGTTAAACAGCCATATAAGTTCAGCAAAAATAATAAAGAGAAGGCCCAGAATGGGGTCAGCAAAACAGGAAATGAAGGACATGATCGATGTTTTGGGGTTTCAAAAAGGGCATTTAGATTCGACCCAAAACATCAATCATGTCCTTCATTTCCTGCTGCATACGATCCAGCCGATTACGCATTTCATCGATCTCCTTATTCCAGGCCATTATTTGACCAATTAGCCGTTGGGCACTGTCTGAGGTGAAATATTCAGTTCTTGTACCTAAAGTGGAATGAAAACAAAAAATTTGTTTAGAAATATGCACACATACATAGTTTACCTTACCATAATAAAGCTGTTGTCTCAGACACTGACCTGGTGGGGTGCCCATGTAGCATAATTCCTCCACATCCTCGGGGGTGGCGCTGTTGCTTGAATCAAGCACAACCAGATCACCTAAAATAGAGTAGAAAAATGACATAAAAGAAAAGGCAGCCATGCATAGATTACCGTAAGCTGGTGTGTCAGACACTCACCTGGTGGGGTGCCCATGTCGCCCACCTCTCCTTCCTCCACATCCTCAGTGGGGCTTGGGCTGATTTCCCAATCATGTTGTTTGGCTTGGGGTGGACTGTGTTCTTGTTGGCTGAGTGATTTTTCCCCTATGTGAACCAAAAAATTAATCTACTTAGCACACAGATATTTTAGTACATAGTAATTTTCAAACATTTGTAGTGAAGTGGTGTACAAATGTTCTGTTTGTGTAGAGTTCCTATTTTACCTCAATATTTAAAATTATAAAGACATATCGGATAGATAGATATCTAGATATCAATATCTCGAAATATAGTTAATAATCTTTTGATCTCTCTTCTCTCTCTCTCTCTCTCTCTATATCTGGAACAAAATCTAAATATCCAACTAAATGTAAATAAAAAAAAAAAGATAACTTAAAATATTCCAAAAGAATGTTTTACATTTCTATATCTAGCTATATCTATCTATCTATCTATCTACCTATCTATCTACCTATCTCTATCTCTCTCCCTCTCTCTATATATATATATATATATATATATATATATATATATATATATATATATATATATATATATATATATATATATATAGATATATATCTATATATATATCTCTATATATCTATATCTATATCTACATACATACATACATATATATATATATATATATATATATATATATATATATATATATATATATATATATATATATAGATAGATATATCTATAGATATGTAACGAGGTTTATTAAAAGATCGTTTGAAACGATGAGCAAAAAAATCGTATAGGAAGGAAAAGCACATGGAGCAGTATACAAGGTAATAAACACAAGAGAAAAACACGACAAGTACTTACTTTTTTTCAGCACTTTAAGGATCCGTCTGTATTGATCCGGCTCCCTGAGCTTGAGGTCAGACCATCTTTTGCGAATTTGATCCTTGGAGCGCTGGACCCCAAAAGAAGCCTGTAAAGTGTCCACCACCTTCGCCATTATTTTGGCCTTGCGCAAATTTGGCCGTGCGTACGGCCCATACTTCCCATCATAGTCCTTTTTTTGAAGAATGGCCACCATCTCCATCTCTTCAAAACTCATATTGGAGGCCTTAAATCTAGGCCTCACAGATCTGGTTGACGTTCCAGCCTCCGGGCTTTTTTCGCTACCTGAGGTAGTTAACATGTCATGTGTCTCCGCCATTATTCACCCCACTACGCGCCGTAAATAAAAATGGGCGGAGAACATAAGTTAAAATCGAACGTCAGGGGCGGGCGACGCAGGCGGAGTTTCACACATGCGTAGTGTATAAAGAGGGGCCTTGCGCACGTGTCGTACGTACGTTCTGTGCGTCGAATTAGGGGGCGGAGAACATGAGTTAAAATCGAACGTCAGGGGCGAGCGACGCAGGCGGAGTTTCACACATGCGTAGTGTATAAAGAGGGGCCTTGCGCATGTGTCGTACGTACATTCTGTGCGTTGAATTAGGGGGCGGAGAACATGAGTTAAAATCGAACGTCAGGGGCGGGCGACGCAGGCGGAGTTTCACACATGCGTAGTGTATAAAGAGGGGCCTTGCGCACGTGTCGTACGTACGTTCTGTGCGTAGGTGATAGTGGACCAGGACGTTACAAAACGAAGGTAATTTTAAATAATTTTTTTTTTTGTTTTATGGTCATGACTTTGTAGCAAGCGGCCTATATGGCTTGATAGATTGATGAGGCCTACATAGGGAGAAGATGATGAGGGGTTAGCAGAAACCTAATAAGTGTTTTTTGTCTTGTGACTTTATCTTTTCCAGATATAATGAATCCCCTATTTAAGGATCCAGAGTTCCTTACAGCTTTCATATCTAAATATCGAGAGATGAGGAATTTGTGGGAGGTGAAACACCCTCAGTATTATGCAAAGCATGTGAGGAAGTCAACGCTGGAGAGACTTCTGTCCTTTGTCCAGGCGACCATCCCGGAAGCAACAATGGAGACATTGCTCAAGAAAATTGGGGTCTTGAGGAATATGTATAAGAGGGAGCATAAGAAGATCCAGGAATCAATGAGATCAGGAGCATCAGCAGATGATGTTTATGTACCCAGGCTGTGGTACTACAATCAACTCCGTTTTCTTGATGACCAGAATGAAGCCAGGGCATCACTTTCAACCCTTCCCTCCACCCTTCCCTCCACCCCAGCAGAGGCTGATGAGGAGCAAGCTGGGTCTTCCATCCTGGATGAACCGGATATGACCATCTGGAGTCAGGTAAATTATATTAACAAATATTTACTGTACTAATATTAATGATGTTAACTGGATGTTATAATTGTCTAAAATAATTTTGCACTCAAAATTGTGTATACATATCAATTGACAGGAGTGGCTAAATATGTTTGGCACCTGCTATAAAAAATTAGGGTGTCTGATTAGACTCTTTTATTAAAGAGATGTATTCACATTGAATTTGCTAGTCATGAGAAGCAAATTGTGTGTCTTTGATGAACCCCAAATAAATAAATAAAACTATGTCCTTTTTTTATACACAGGATGAGTCCATCCAGGAGGAATGTGTGGAAAGTGGCAAGCAGGAGGAGACGGGGCCCATGGACAGCCTGGAGGAGGCCGGATTCTCCATCATCCTGGAGGAGGCTGGGCCCAGTGTCAGGCAGGAGGTGGCTGGTCCCAGTGAGGTGGCTGGGCCAAGTGAGGTGGCTGGGCCCAGTAGGAGCATGACCCAATCCCAAGTGCTTCCCCTCCACCTTCCCAAAAAAAGGGCCAGGAAGGGGACGGTCACACAGGAGGCATCCCTGCGCCTCATGCAAGAGGCCACCCGTTTTTTGAGCAGCCCCCCCGAAGCAGAAGAGTCCTATGGCTGCTACTTAGCCAGCAGGCTTCTTCAAATGGATTGGGAGCAGCGTCTCATTTGCGAGCGCCTATTTGGGGAAACTATCCAGAAGGGGCTGCAGGGCACGCTAACCCGAAACACCCAACTACATGAGGCAGCCCCCCCTCCTCCTCCTGCCACAACTGAAACACCACAGCCACAGCCTCCAAAGAAGGCTACAGGGAAGGCTGCAGGGAAGGCTGCAGGGCAGCGTGGAGGAAAGGCTGCAGGGAAGAGAAGAAAGTGATGACCTGGGTTCAGTCTGGTCTGACAGAAGACGCAGGCTGTTGTAGGACCACAGTCTGGGGACATCCATATCATCTGCTGGTGCTGTTGATCTCTGGGATTCTTGGACCAGATTGTGCTCCCTCTTATATGGACTCCTCAAGATCCCAATTTTCTTGTACACCGACTTTTTCCAGCGTTGACTTCCTCTTTATTTTATTTTGACCATGAATAAATGGATCTTTTTTGAGTTTAGCAAAAGACTTTATGTGTTTTCTTTTAAATCATTGATTTTACACACAATGTTAAATTAACAAGGGACAACAATCTCATAGAGTTTGAAAAAACACACCAAAAATACATTACTAATGTTAATAATGTTCGAGTGGTAAGTCTTGAAAATAAAAAAATCTACATAACCAAAAACGGTGCTTTGGGTTAACTTTATCTAAAAAATAAAAAATAATCACTAGAAAAACAAAACTAGAATAATGGGTTCTTTGTGGTAACTTTACAAACCTAAAAAAAAAAAATAAAAAAAAAAAGGTAAAAAGTATTATTAGTATGGAAACATTGTTTTTAAAAAGCATACTATATCATTCATGAGATCAAAGAGAAAAAGAATCCAGAAATCAGTTTGGGAGAACTCTGAATATGAACAGCAAAACACCTTCGTTCTTTAGAGCATTCGTAAAAAAGAAATAAAATGCGCTGCATTCAACGATCACAGATTTTGCAGCGTGATGAATGTGCTACCTACAATACGAACACTAGTTTTACTAGACCGAGTGCTTCCGTTTAGTTTTTGCTTATGAGCATGCGTCGTTTTTTTGTCCGTAGGACTAGCATACAGACGAGCGGACTTCGGGGTCCGTCGTAGTTACGACGTAAAGATTTGAAGCATGTTTCAAATCTAAAGTACGTCGGATTTGAGGCTAAAAAAGTACGTTGAAAGTCCGGAGAAGCCCACACACGATCGGATTACCAGCCAGCTTTAGTCCGTCAGCGTCCGTTGGACTTTTGTAGCTGAAAAGTCCGACCGTGTGTACGCGGCATAAGTCTTTAACATCCCTATGCTCTGAATGACAGAAAGAAACATAGACTTTCCATACTTTGGCGTAAATATTCCTGGTTACCTTTTTCCTACTGGAAAGCAACGTAGTTATTAATTGTTCTGAAAAGCCTTTGCTTCTCAGCAATTGCTCCTCAGATACCAGGCAGTGAGCTTTAACCTGCCTACATCTGGATGATGCACTGGGCCCTAAATCAACAAATTCTGACTGAGCGAAAGATGCCAACATGGTTTAATTGCCAACTGTAGAACCATGGAAAACCAAGCTCTCTTTGGCCAATATGGAGTAATCAAGATTATTGATATTCTTTCTTTTAGTATTTTTCTCAACGCTAGTGGAATTAACCGGAATGGAGGAAAAGCATATCCTAGGTGAAAATTCCACGGATGCGCCAGAGCATCTATCCCGAGAGCTGTCGTCTCTCTGAAGGGAGAAAAATTGCAGAGCTGCTTGTTTTGTCTTGAAGCAAACAGGTCTACTTGTGGAAGGCCCCAAGTTCTGGTGATCAATGCAAACACCTCCTTGTTCAGACTCCACTCTGATTCCTGAACTTTGTCGGCTCAGATAATCCACTACTTTGTTTAACGTGCCTTTGAGATGGACTGTGGATATAGTAAGTGGTTTTCCGCCCACTCCAGAATCTCTACTGACAGTAAGCGAAGAGCCCTGCTTCTTGTGCCTCCCTGTTTGTTCAGGTAGGCTATGGTAGTGGCATTGTCCGACAAAATCTGGACATGGCAACCTATGAGGTTTTGAGAGAAGAAAGCTAATGCTAGGGCGACCGCTTTTAGCTCTCTCCAATTTGAGGATTTTTCGGCCTCCACCTGGGACCATGTTCCCTGTGCTAAGGCCTGACCCATGTGGGCCCCCCATCCCCGCAAACTGGCGTCTGACCACTTTTCCGGTCGGAAAAGACCAAAGAAGACTTCTTTGCAGTACTACATGACTTTTCTACCACCAAAGTGAACGTTTGACTCTGTTGGGGATCTTTATCTTTGTATCTAGACTCTCTGTCCTGTGATTCCCTGTTCTCAGAAGGAACCTCTGGAGAGCCCTGAAATGCAGCCTTTTCCATTGGATGGCTGGCATAGAAGAGGTTAATGTCCGCAGGGCAGACATAACCTTTCGGACTGAAATCAGCTGATTTGTTTGTAGTGTCGTTATTACCCTCTGAACCTTGATCTTTTTCTCTTCTGGGAGAAAAATCTTTTGTTCCACCAAATTTATCAAGTAACCCAGAAAAAGTACTTGCTGAGCTGGAATGAAATTCGATTTTTGAACATTCACAATCCACCCCAGCGACTCCAAATGACTGCGGGCTCTGTTCAGATCCCCTTGCAACCTTTCCCTGGATGGGGCAAAAAAGAGAAGGTTGTCCAGATATGGGATTACCACAATCCCCTGGAGTCGAAGAGGGGCAGGAGCTTCTGCCATTCCTTTCGTAAAAATACGCGGAGCTGACGACAGGCCGCAGGGTAGGGCCCTGAACTGAAGATGTATAATCTCTTTGACCATATTCACCACAAACCTCAGCAATTTCTGGGACTGAGGTGCTACAGGAACATGAAGGTAAGCATCCCTCAGATCGATTGATGCCATAAAACATTCTTTTGTCAGAATATTCCTGACTGTGAAAATCGAGTCCAAACAAAACTTTTTGTATAGGACTGACTTGTTTAGTGTTTTCAGGTTGAGAATAAGATGGAAGTTTCCGGATGGTTTTCTTATCAGAAATATGTGAATAGAAGCCCTGACCCTGTTCTTCTGGGGATACTGGTATCACGACCCTCTGGTGCCTCAGATCCTTTAAAAGGTTCTTCATAGGGCCTTTGTTAGATCCCTTGGTAAATTTGTTACAAAGTATTTTTCTAGAGGGCGATCCGAAAACTCTCCTGTAACCTTGGGACAGCATGTCTAAAACATATTGACTTTCTGTCATGCTGGCCCAAAGGGGAGGAAACTTTGAAGCCTTCCCCCCACTGGTACGCACAAGTCATTGCGTTTTACCAGAGGCTGCAGGAGGATGGAAAAGGACATTTCCTTTCCCTTTTGCCTTCTGCGATGCCCAATTTTTCCTTTTCTCCTGGGGTTTGGTTTGTTCTTGAGCCCTTTGGGAACGAAAAAAACATTTAACTGGCTGTTTTTTCTTTTTGATAGGGAAAGACTTCTTTTTATCAACTGTTCTATCTAGAACTGCATCTAAGTCAGGACCAAAAAGCAAGTCCCCCAGGAACGGTATCCCACATAACTTATTTTTGGATGCCGCGTCCCCCGGCCAAGTTTTCAACCACAGAGCCCTTCTGGCCCAGTTAGCTAAGGCTGCAGATCTAGCTGTCATTTTGATAGATTCCGCTGAGGCATCAGAAATAAAAGCTACAGCGGCTGACAGAGTCGAGAATGAATCCTAAATTTCTTGTTTTGGCGAGTCTGCCGAAATATGGGCCTTAAGTTGATTTAACCAGAACTCCATGTTCCTGGATACGACAGTAGTCGCCATAGCAGGTTTAAGATTTCCCATGACAGATTGCCAAGCCCTTTTAAGTAGCTGATCCATCCTTTTGGCCATGGGATCTCTTAACACCCCCTTGTCCTCGAATGCCAAATCTGTTGACCTCGAGACCTGGGAAAATGCGGCATCTAGTTTGGGGCTTTTGTTCCAAACCGCCGCTGGATCCTCATCAAAAGGGAAACGCCTTTTTAAGGCTTTGGGAAAGAAAGGTTTTCTCTCTGGCTCTGTCCACTCTTTCTTAATAGCCTCAGAAATAACTGAGTGTACTGGGAAATTGCGATTTTTGTGTTTGCTGAGCCTTGCATACATTTTGTCATGCAGAGATAACTCCTTTCTTTCCTCTTCCAGACCCAGTGTGGTATAGACTGCTTTTAACAGGCCATCTACCTGTTCTAAAGACAACTTAAATTTAAATTTTCTCCTTCCTCCCCCTCATCAGATTCCTCTCCAGACTTGGAGGGGGAATGTCCCTCTAGGGTAGGAGATGCCTCAGTCTCCATCGTCGGGACTACAAGTGAGCCCTGAGAGGACTGTGAGGTAGTTGGCTGACTCATGGATGGGTTTGCTAGAGAAGAGCGAAATAATTGAATAGTTGCATCAAGTTCTTTTTTAACAGATGCAATCAAGTTGCTGCAAGCAGGAGAAGCTTCTCCTTTAACTAGCGAATCAATACATGCTTGACAAAGTCTTCTTCCATTCTTCAGGTAGTTTAGATTTACATGAAGGGCATTTCCTTTTTGCCACTGGATCAGAGCTCTTGGCCTGCCATGAGACAAAAAGAAGAAACCATCCCAGTGAGACAACCTGTCCTTCTCTTCAAGGATGCTCACCACAGGTGCACAGTGAGAACTAAAGCTGCCTCATGTGCCCAGACAGGCCCCTGCCACCGGGGGGAGAGATAGAGAGAGAGAGAGAGAGAGAGACCCCACAGTAAAAGGAGGACAGTATACAGCTGCCCCTTACCTGGGCCTTGCTGGTGCCTGTGCCTGTCCCACTCGCTGCCATCGATTCCATCGAGGAGCGCTGTGTGTGTTGTGTGGCTAAAACGCCGGTTCCGGACTCCAATAGCGCCAGTCCGGAACCGCCAAATAAGTACCAGCCCCGTTCCTCCTCTTTCCCGCTGCGATTTCCGGTGGAAATTACGCCGTACGTCTGCTCCGTGGGCGCCACCCCCTTCCCGGATGCCTCACTTCCGGCGGATGGAGCCCCGCTGCCATCCCCAAGATGGCGGACCGAGGAAAAAACAATCAGAACGGCAACCGCCTGCCTTGCCGCCGCCTGGGAGCGATGCCCACGGCAGTCCTGACTCACCCTGAGCCCAGATGAAGAGGGAGAGGGAGCCCAGCCAGCAGCACCTAACAACAGCTGTGGAATGGGAACAGCTCTCATGAGAGAAGTAAAAAACATTTGGTGAAAAAACACAGGAAACCTGGGCTTTCAGGACAGCACCTGAGAGCCCTGACTTCAACACGAAGTGTTCCCTCCGGAGGAAACACAAAAACTGACAATGTGTGGAAAGGAGCCTCCTTTTAAGTTTTGGTGGAAGAGGTGTTTCCTATTTGCAAGGGAAGGAGTCACTCTCTCAAGTGCAGTCCTGAAAGACGTTAAGGGAAATTAGCATTACACACTATATTACCAAGGGTATTAGGATGCTTGCCTTTACAGCCACATGAACTTTTATGCCGCGTACACACGACCGGACTTTCCGGCAGAAAAGGTCCGACGGAATCATTCCATTGGACATTCTGATCATGTGTGGGCTTCATCGGACCTTTTCTTTCGAAAATTCTGACGAACCTAGAAATAGAACATGTTTCAAATCTTTCAGACGGAATCAGTTCCTATCGGGAAAACCGCTAGTCTGTATGCTGTTCCGACGGACCAAAAGCAACGCATGCTCTGAAGCAAGTACGAGACGGCAACTATTGGCTACTCGCTATTGAACTTCCTTTTTCTAGTCCCGTCGTACGTCACCGCGTTCTAGACGGTCGGACTTTGGTGTAATCGTGTGTAGGCAAGACAATTTCAGCAGAACTCCGTCGGAAAGTCCTTCAGAGTTTATTCTGATGGAAAGACCGGTCGTGCGTACACGGCCTTATAGCATCCCGGCCATAGGGTTCAATATTTAGTTGGCCCACCCTTTGCAGCTATAACAGCTTCAACTGTTCGGGAAGGCTACAGGGGACAGATATGGGTGAATACAGATTTATGGAGAGGAAGGGTGGAATGGTTTAGGTCAGAGCACAGTGGCAAAGAGAATATATACCATGTGTTTAGGGCCAGTTCACACCATAGAAACGCAGTCAGGATGCGTTCTAGGTGCTTTTCTGCATGCGCGTATTTGATGCGTTCCAGTGCATTTTTGATGCGTTTTTGATTCAGTCCCTTGCCCCCCCCCCCTTTTTCTTAACCTTAAATAAGGACAAGTGTGTTGCAGTGCGTTTTTGGTGTATTTAGGTGCGTTTTTGATGCATTTTACAGCATTCTAGTACAGTCCAGTGCAGAAAAAATGCACCATGTTCTACTTTTTTTTCTGGAACTGGAACGCACTGGAACTGCAAGCACTGGTGTGAACTATGCCATTGAAAACCATATAACCTATTTTCCATGCGTTTTTGATACAGAAAAAAGAACGCACTGGATTGCATGTGGTGTGAACTTGCCCTTAAAATGTACTCGCTCTTTAAGCTTAACCTGTAATGGAAATTTGTAAGTTCTGTATATAATTGTATTGTATTTTGTATGTATTGCACATTGCCCTCACTGTGCACACAGCACTAATAATGTTTTCAGTAAATGTTTACATTCTTTCGAGTCCTGATTAGAATTATCCTGCCTATGTAACTCCCCTTGTTACCATAAATGTACAATTGTAATATTAATGTGATACCTACGTAATCATGTGCATAAAAACCTTCAATTGCGTCATAATAAAGCAGAACAGTAATTTGGAAAGATGCTGAGCGTATCTTTTGTGTCTGTTCCCTACTGCAGTAGTTATTATTAATTTGGAACCACTAATCAATATGAGGATAGGAGTTGCCTATCATCAATTTAACCGAGTCAGCATGGTGAGCTTTGCCTTAGGAGGGGATTCCAGGTGACCCTGAGTATCCGAAACGAGGAGCTTGAGACGATCCGGGAATTTCTGATAATCAGCCGGCTGAGGTAAGCCTTTTGCTTACATTTGAGTTATCAGACTTCCTTGATCGGTAAGGCATTTTTGGGACAAAGGGTACCTATTTTACTCCCCTTAATCGAACTGTATTGATTGGTGGTTATATGTTATGTTGTCCCTGTCTATTGTCCATCGGAGTGTTATAGATAAGAAAGGGAAGAATAGTGCTGTTCACAGGTATATGTAGTACATCTGCTAGATAAAGTAGTTTAGAGGTAAGAGGGTATAGGCACACGTAGAGAAGAGAGAAGACTGGCCAGTCATTATGGGCACTGAATTAAGTAAGGGAATGAAGGGTAAGAGACCCTCAAAAATGCCCAGCACAAGAGGAGCGCTATATATGAACCAAAAGTGCAGTTCCACCTATACTGAGCCCCTAGATTAATGGTTAGAGTGGACATGGATCCACAATGGGTAACTGGGTTACCAAGGTCCACAGGGACTAAGAATCATGCAGAGTAAACAGCTAGAGAAACAGCTATCTATGTGAGCAGGATGGATCAAGGGTGACATTAACACTAGACAGAAAGGGACATTTTCATGTTAAGTTGTGGGATGAATTTGGGGTCAGGCACTACAACTAGTAAAAGTCAGAAACAGAGAAATGAGAATTAAAACAGAATACTTTATATGTTGTCAGAGAGGGAAGATGGGATGAGCACTCTGGCTGCCCATCTGATCATAGAAGCTAGATATAAAAGATATCTGAACAAAATAAGGAAGGCCGAATTTATGCAGGGAAATATTAAAGAGTTAAAAGAAAGTGAGAGAATGATATGCATGTGTTGTGTACAAATGGGAAAATGTAAGCGATTTTAGAGAGATATTGGTGTATGTGTGTGCGAATGCTGGGACCTTTAGTTCTATTGCTTGTGTGTGTCATGTACGCAGATGTGACCCCCTCCTTTGTGCTCTCCTGAAAGAATGTCCCTGAGAGGTCAGTGATAAGCTGGAAGGACACCATGCCAATTACAGTTTTTTAGACAAAACATTTATAAACATGTGCCGGGTTAACAAATCTAATCGTAAACAATGTGATCACAATTATTTTGAATCTGTTTTCCAAACATGGTAAAATGAAGGTTACATTTAACCGTGTATTGCACACATTGAATATCCTTTGATAGTGGAAACACTGCATGTAAAAAAGGGAAATTAAGTAAAATTAAGTAATGAGTATTAATTTCTAATAGGAGTTTAACAATTTTATTAATAATATAGATATATTGAAACTGGTTTAGAAAACCTTTGGTTGGAAATGAAATTCAGGTTAATGGGGAAATTTGTAATGAATGAGATTAGTTTAGATTAAGATAACAATTTTGTAATTTTACATTTATACAATAAGCCCTTATTGAGAGAAAAAAAAAAAGATTAAAATGAGGTTGTTATTTTGAATAAAGCTGCCATAATATTTAACAAAGCCAAGATGGATGGGATACATAAGAAGTTCTTCTACAAAAATGAAATTTTAAGGTTTTTGATAATAACTTGATGTGCAGTCCATGATGTGAGAGTAATAATAAATAAAATTTAAATATAACAGACCCATCACATCAAGTCCACACACCCTGTTAGGATAGATGCCACCTGTAGCCAGTTGTTTTATAGTTTTTAATGCTTTCTGGTCCATCATACAGATTGTTGATCCTTTTGTTTTATTTATTTATTTATTTTTTTATTTTTGAAATCCAAAGCAGAATGTGGGGATTGTGAAATGATGTGCCCCTTTTTCTTGTAAGTACAGTGGTATAAGCAGAAGAATATTTTGGATTTATGGGCATCTCTGCATGACCGCAGGGTATTGTTATCATTTATTATAATATTGCCAGGAAAAAGTTGTGTTTTGAAACATGAAACTGGAGTTCTTACACAAACAGCATGATAGAAAACAAGCTATTGTAATATATTTATGCAAGCTGGACCCAGTAATGAAGGGTTCACCCCAATATATCAGAGCTGTAACTTTTATGCAAAGGTGCTGTTAGATATTGTTTTGGTCAAACATTTAATTTTTAATGGTCCGACATTCTGCGCAGCAAATATACAGCTAAATGTCTGTCTAATGAAAGGTTTAAAATATGAGTTTATGTACAAATCTAACAATGAAAAATGCGTACATTTATTCAAAAGAAAGGAAAAGACGCATGTGTTAAATTGATGGTGTAGGAATCAGCTGCTGTGAGCCCAGTGCAGGACACACTCCCTGAAGACCCAGATATTACATTTTTTGTAGATTTGAGTATGCAGTTTACCACCCAGAAGGATACTCTATTCAAAGTCATTGGATCCTTTTTGCACAGCTCAAGAAGCAGAGCTCCATGTTTTAGCAAAGCCTGTGAGCTATAAAAAGAGTGTATATTTATATAGATAGTCGAGATATAGAGAGCTTTTGGTTCCATTTAAAGGGCCAGAAGTTTGTTTTTACTTCGGCAGGTAAACCAACCAAGCATGCCAAGTTAATTTGATCGGCTGTTTTCAGCCTTCCAGGTTCTTGCTGAGGTAGCCATATTAACTTTCACACATGGAAGCAGACCAGGTGACTAAGGATGCTGCATTTACAGCCCCAGACACTTGATGGGTCTGTGCAGCTCACAGATTCCACCCTAGTTCTGGCCCAGTATAGCTGGGATTAATAATTCAACTTTAAGGACCCCAGAACGAGAAGAACAAGTGGTCCACAGGGGGCAACTTCTTATGAAACAGGACTTTGGAAAAGGTGATCATTTATGTCTGCCAGCCACTCTTTTCCCTCCAGCTTGACACATGGACCGTGTCATCAGTCACAAGAAGTTATGGCTGCCTTAGTAAATGAGCGTGGGATAGAGCCAGGGTTCTCCACAGTTGTTTTTATAACATACCACTTCTTGTTTTACCTGTTACCAAAGGTGTTACGAAAAGCTGAACATCCCTTCCAGATATTACAAAAAGATATATCCAGATGCCCAAGTTAGGATCTTACGAGTATGCATTTTGTCTGTATGGACATGTTTTTTGGATGTCCAGTGGCAAATGCTACTGCAAAGGCCACAGTAAAAAGTGTTATCAGAAGTAGTTTGTAAGTACAGAGTGGCAGAAAGTACAGAGAGTAACAGAGGAAATCATTTTTTATAGGAGAGTCCTTAATAGAAGTTTTGAGGTTTTATTTTTACACCCCTTACTGTCTACAATGTAGCGGACAAAGTAGAGTAAGAAACTAGAAAACTTTTGCCTGAATGTTTTCTTATATTTTATGAAGCCCCTAAGGGGGATGTTGGACTCTCTCCCTATGGGATTTGGTTTGGGAGTGTGTTACTCACTTGCTTATATTTTGTCTCAGCAGCTGAAGTCCTCCATTTGGATCTCACAGAGAAAGTTGCTGATCTTTTAAGGTTTTTTGACAAACTCATTTATGTGTTTTCCCCCCAATTCCAGATCCTAAAAGTTTGGAAGGATCTAAAACTAAAGCCAGGTGACTTGTGGATTAAGAGACATTTATATATAAGGAAATGTTTGGAGACTCAATACAGCATCTATTTCATGTACAGTTTTTGCAAAACTTGAAGGAAAAGTCACCTGGATCCACACCAGACACTGCAAAAATGACTAAATTAAAGAAATCTCTGTGTTTGATTTGTTTCCCTCTTGTGATCACAGTCTAGGGTACTTTTTGATTCAATTACTTTAATTGTAAGGGATATATATATATATATATATATATATATATATATATATATATTTGAAAAGTAGTTCAGCCATGTTGAAGTCATATTTGTCTTTTGTACGTCTTCCATTTTATGTAGAATTGTCTGTGTTTACATATGCTGATAAGTCAGCATGCCCACAATTCAGCTAGAAGGCCATTCTGGCCACAGGAGTGTACAGCCAGTACTCTGTAAATATGTCTTATCAATCATTTGTTTTTCACAATGAAAAGTCATTTGGTAATGAAAAAGTTGCTCAGCTATTATTTTCTCCACAATGGAGTTTTTGCCTCTTTGGCCAGGACTACCTCCACCTAAGCGTTTGGAGGTTCCAGGTTAAAGGTGATAGCAGGTATGGTTAGTGATCAAAATATTGATCAAAAGAGGGGAGACTGTAATGGAAATTCGTAAGTTCTGTATATAATTGTATTGTATTTTGTATGTATTGCACACTGCCCTCACTGTGCACACAGCACTAATAATGTTTTCAGTAAATGTTTACATTCTTTCGAGTCCTGATTAGAATAAGCCTGCCTATGTAACTCCCCTTGTTACCATAAACGTACAATTGTAATATTAATGTGATAGCTACGTAATCGTGTGCATAAAAAGCTTCAATTGCGTCATAATAAAGCAGAACAGTAATTTGGAAAGATGCTGAGCGTATCTTTTGTGTCTGTTCCCTACTGCAGTAGTTATTATTAATTTGGAACCACTAATCAATATGAGGATAGGAGTTGCCTATCATCAATTTAACCGAGTCAAACCTAATCCTACTATTATATCAGTTTTGATAGAAAAACAATACATTGTGTAAACAGCCATTGTCCATCACTGTCAGCGGAAGTTTAATCAAAATTATATGGATGTCCCAGTTGCAGTATATCAATACACTCACCTGGATTCCATTAAAAATGTTAAACTGATTACTACCCTATTACAGATTTGATATGGAAACACACACTCTCTAGAGTACGCTTGGAGACTCGTCAGTATTCTAAGGATTTGGAGGCTTGTCTATCCCAAATCTTTGGTTGTATTTCTTTGCATTGCAGATGCAACACTTAAACCAAGAACACCATGTTTGGCTTCCCTAAAAAAAATTTTAGCTTCGACCAACACCTTGTTGCATAAGGCCCGAGCTGCTGTGAAAGCGTAATACGTTGCGGCAGTTTGTGCTGCATACAGTAATGTGTTGTGTGTCCCAGCCCAGTCCTACTCACTGCCCTTTTGTGGCTAGAAAGAAATTGAGTCAGCCATGTGGTATGTTAGCCATTCAGGGAGCACCTTGTATTTTTTTTACAATGAATACAAGGCATTCCCTGGTTGGCCAGGGGGGAAATGCACGCGCATGCGTTTTTTTGTGTGTGCGTACACACAGTAAAATTGTATATTTTTCTATACTCTATTTCTTCATGGGGGCTAAGTCTAGCTGATCCAGACTTACCAGGAGGCAACTGTGCAGCAGCAATTCATTTCTAATAGTGATCTATTGCTGCAGGGAGCGGCTAGGCAGAGCTAGAAAAATTCTGTCCCAGCCTTCGTATTAATGGAAGTGGCCCAACATAACTACATTCCCACTGTAAATGGAATGCAGAAGATCTTTTTTTTTTTACTTTAATAAGCAGGAGCATTATTTACTTTTACAGCGCATTCGTATAGCCTGATCTGTTAAACCACTGGAAGCCCAGGAGAGGATGGTTTCAGCACCTGGACCCCCGCCATGACCCACTGAGACCAGGGGTACCATTTTAAAAAACTGCATTGGGGCATATAGCCGCTATTACACTGCCATTTTAAAAAGTCACTGAAGGTTCAACAAAATACTCCACAAAACAAGTTTAAGGTGGACAGATGTCCAAGAAGGAAAAACAACATGTCAAAAGCTTTTCCATTTTCCATAAAGGAAGACCAAGATCAGCAAGTGCACCAAAAAAAAGGCCTCAACAGCCTTGAAAGCCCTGGGGACAGCATTGACAGAAGCTGCAGGCTGATCTTCAAGCTCTAAAGTGGTGTGCACTGAACCAACGATGGCTAAAACTATCTAAGTTTTGGAGAATTGGCAGAAGAGCTGTGAATCCTATAATGTAGGTTTGCCTATTAATGACTAATGGGGCGTACACACGGTCGGACTTTTTGACCGGACTGGTCTGATGGACGCTGACGGATCAAATCCGGCAGACAATCCGATCGTGTGTGGGCTTCACCGGACCTTCAGCGGACTTTTCCAGTCGCAAATCTGGCGGACTTTAGATTTGGAACATGCTTCAAATCTTTACGTCGTAAGTCCGCCGGACCCAGAAATCCGCTTGTCTGTATGCTAGTCTGACGGACAAAAACCAAAGCTAGGGCAGCTATTGGCTACTGGCTATCAAATTCCTTATTTTAGTCCGGTGTACATCATCACGTACGAATCCGTCAGACTTTGGTGTGATCGTGTGTAGGCAAGTCCGTTCGTTAGAAAGTCCGTCGGAAGTCCAATGGAAAGTTTGTCGGACCAGTCCAGTCGAAAAGTCCGCCCGTGTGTACGCGGCATTAGGAGACTCAGTCACAGACAGCCTTGACAGCTGAGGGCCCAGAGGCCGCAGGCAGGTCTGACATGGATTCTGCTGGAGAAGATGTGAAAGTAAACTTATGGCTTCCATGGTCCATTTGGCCCTCCTGATAGTGTCATAGATGCATCCAAAACCAACAGCACTTAGCTGTCCTCAGAGAATGGCACAGACTCTACCAAAGGGATAAACTCCAGGTCTTCAGTATCAAGCAGCTCAGGTGGTACACTGCAGCCATGGCGCATAATCAGGAACCACCCCATAAAGATTAGTAGGCTAGGCCTTAGATACTCCAGAACTCAGCTGCTGTGTGTGCAAAGCCAGGGTAGGTGGCTGAAAGTGACAAGGTCACTGTAGGCAGGCAGAGAAACTGCTGTGAGTTTCATGTATCATTACAATCGGGAGAAGCAGAGAAATAGTGCATCCTAAACACCAAATGGCCAAAGAGCATAGAGTACATGCAACACTAACCATCAGTGCTCAGTCTCTCAGCATTAACCCCTTCTGCAGTAAAAATTTTAAACAGTGTCTACCATTCCTAGTTAAGAGGTAGCTTAGTGCTTAGCCTGCTCACTGTTGATATGGCTTTGGACCCAGAGATTGCTTTGCAGATAATTTAACCACTACACTCTGGTCTGTAAAGTGCCACAATGCAAAGTCCAGTCAGTATGTTACCAACAAACAACATTCTCTTTCATTTTCCAGCTATCACTGGAAAGAAGGACAAACAGAATGTAAGTGATAGATAAAACACCATGCTTTTGGCAGGCAGATTGATAGTTAAGAGGTTTACACTAAGAAATTCTTTAGTATTTGAAACTCCTTTCTGGTTTTACTAACAATGGTAAAAAAGTTGACGCCAGGACAGGAAATAAAGGATTAAAAAGACATTACTCTAACAGAAACACAGAAAGAAGAATTAGGGGAACACTATAACCTCTGTCAGCTTTTTATTGTTGCCCATGTCCCTGCTGCATATTCTTTCCTCACTTCCTATCTGATAAAATATCCTCAGAGCAGAACGTAAGGTGAAATGTTTCCAACGGAGCTCCCAACAGCATTAAAACCTTACAAGGGTTCTAACTTTTCCCCATTCTATCTAAATACTAAAACAAAAAAAAAAAATTTAGACATATTTTAAATTTTTATATTTTTTTGAAATTTAGACATATTTTAAAACAATTAAAATGAATTATCTAAGGAACAAGAACTGTGAAAATTCCCATAAAGCACTTTCAAGGGATTAAAGAATAAGTTCACCTTTATAAAAATAAATGCACATCTTTGTACAGGTAAAAACAAAATATGTGAATTTTTTAGGAGCTTGTAAAGCATGGGTGCTCAACCTGTGGCAGAACTACAAGTCCCATCATGTCCTAGCCTTTAGGAGTCATGCTTGTAACTGTCAGCCTTGAAAGGCAATGCATGGTGCATCTAAGTTCCGCAACAGCTGGAGGGCCACAGGTTGAACACCCATGCTGTAAAGCATTGCAATCTCAGGCTCCTGCTGACTTGTCAGTGTAGCTGTCTGCTCGTACCTCATACAGGCAGGCAGTTACTGAATGACAGTAAGCATCAATGAACTACCTAGAGTGCAGACAGGCACCCTAGTAGTTCATTGAGAAGGCTTTTGATACTTGCAGTTCATTCATTCACTGAACTCTGTGAATGAATGATGCAGCCGCGTGGCGAGAAGTTTTCAAATTGTGATTATCAGATGCAGGGAGAAGATCCCTGGCCCACTGTCATAATTAGAAGGGGGATGGGGGGGGGCTGCAGGAGCAGGAACATGTTATATGTTCCACCCTAAAAACAGGTGGAGCATGCAATATGTTCCCAAAGGTGAACTTATCCTTTAATTATAACTAGATACATATCACCCCAAAACATGTGTCACAGAAGGGTAAAGATAATGGTAGACTGCTTGCAGAAACACAATATTTGGGCTTATTCAGTAGTGCAAACAGCAACGTGCAAGAACACAAACAATCAGCAAATATCCTTCAGGGATCTGAATTCTGGAAGTGAAATGCGATTAAATGCAGTTAATAGATTTAGTACAATGTCATTGCTCTCTGCACTGCCTTTTGAGAAAGGGCTAAATTAAACATGTAGCAGATAAATGTAAACATAATTTACGTACTGGTATGTACTGATACTAGTCCAAATTTAAGTTAAAGTAGCTCTAAAAGGCAGAAGGTTTTTCATCTTAAGAGCCAGTTCACACCATTGAAAAGTAGTCCGGATGTTTTTGATGCTTTCCAGTGCATTTTTTCCTATTTTTTTTATCAGCTTAAATGGGGACATGTGCATTCCGGTGCGTTTATGCGCATTCTTGATGCGTTCTACCTCGTTCAGTGCAGAAAAAAAATGCAGCATGTTCATTTTTTTTTCTGGGACTGGAATGCACTGATGAACTATGCCATTGGAAACCATATAACCCATCATCTATGTGTTTCTGATGCAGAAAAAAAAATGCACTGGACTGCACGTGGTGTGAACCAGCCCTAATGCATTCCATGCATTACGATGAAAAACCTTCTGTGTGTAGCAGCTCCCTCATACTTACCCGAGCCTCCTCTGATCCAGCAATTTTGCAGGAGACTCGGCTGTCCGGGACGCTCCCTCCTGATTGGCAGTGGCACACAGCGCCACCCATTGGCTACTGCTGCTGTCAAAGTCAGTAGAGAGAGAGAGAGAGAGAGAGAGAGAGAGAGAGAGAAGCTGGGCCGCAGCTCAGTGTCTGAATGGACACACAGAGCAGCAGCTCGGGTGACCCCATAGCAAGCTGCTTGCTATGGGGGCACTGAGCAGGAGGGGGGGCCAGGAGCGCCCCAAGAAGAGGAGGATCTGGGCTGCTCTGTGCAAAACCACTGCACAGAGCAGGCAAGTATAACATGTTTGCTATTTTTAAACCAAAAAACCTGAGACTTTAGTATCACTCTAAAATATAAACTCAAGATATGCTTCTTTACATTCCGCAAAATTTTTGCACCTTTAAATGCTAACGTGTATGTAAACCAACAACAAACTGCCAGAAATGAAGTGCTGTCCTGTCCACTCTGCAGCGTTATCTTAATAGCTTTGACCTGTTTACCTCTGGGATACAGAACACTCCCCCATGTTTTGGAGATGACGAGATAGACTGGTGCACCTTAGCAAGCAGGAAATGCTGCTTCTTTATAGATACAGTACAGTGAGTGTTGTCACCCTAGGACAGGAAGCGTGTTACTGGCAGAGTCACCAGGTGAAAATAAAAAAATAAATAAGCTTGGAAATAGAAAACTATTGCAGCACCACACCTAACGGATCAGTATGCTCGAACATATTAAATGTTCGTTCTTGGGTTTACATACACGTTAATGGCATGTTCACAGCCTCCTTGGTCTCTGTTAAAATTCTGCTTATCTATCTGGCATTTGCCAATATGTTAATATTTCATCAGCATTGACTTAAGCGTGAATACAAACACAAATGGAAAAGAAGTTTAAAATAAATTAAATTTGGTTCTCTCTAACAATGCCACTTCTTAAGTATCCCAAGTTCATTTTCTGAAGTAGCTCTTTAAAACTTCCTTCTTGAACATGGGCAAAGGCAGAAGGGCCTGCTACATCAAAACTACTGTCGCTGTCCAGAGGATTAGTATTAAAGCTCTGACTAAATGTTCCAAGATCATCTTCATCTTGAGTAGCCGGTGAGTCTATGTCTGCAAGCTCTGAAGTATTCTGTTCCTGCCAAGTGTTGATAGGTGCTACAATATCCGCCATGGGAGGAGGAGAATTCTCTCTCCGTTTCTGCAAGCAATTCCTTTCCATAGTCTCATCTAAACACTTATATCTTTTCACATTAAGCCTTGTATCATCTTCCTCACTAGAATCCAATACAAACACATAGTTCTTTTTACTATCTTTCTTTACTATGTTGCAAGACGAGGACTTCTCCTTTCGCTCCGCTTTGGACTTTTGGAAGGCGCTCTGGGTGGATCTGGGCCTTTTTCTTTTTTGTCTGCCATTAAAACTGTGAAATTGTTTCTTTGCTGTAGTACTTAAGCGAAGACTTCTAAAGAAAAAAAAAAAAAAAAAAAAAAAAACCACACACATCACCTCATAAAATCAAGTTTTACTACTGAATTATAGCAGTTTTGAGGAGTATTTTCATATCTTACAATTACAGATTTGCACAGCAAAGCAACAAATTGTAAAAAATGTAAATCCCACAAGCTGCACATCCTTACCTTCCATTTGCTGCCCCACTGCTCTGTTTACTTGCCAGGAGCAACAACAAAAAGAAGCTTTGTGTATGTATATTATTTAAAAAAAACAAAAAAAACAAAAACAAAAAAAGTACAAAAAAAAAAGGGAACTTATAGAAGCTGTAGTAACAATTTCTGTGAATAGAGGAGCTAGGCAGAAATGGTAGGCATAGTTAGGCACTCAGACTCCAACAGTGCCTCAGTTCTATTAACACCCGCTGCACCGGAAGATTACAGCATTTACATGCATTTGTAATGCATCTGCAGTGTCTCTCTATTGTCATTAAATGTTTTTTTTTTTTACTTTTTTAGTTACATTCACATGTGTTTGCGGTGCATTCATATGAACTCCGATACATTCACACGCTGGCAGCATGATTTTTTATTTTTTTTTTTTAAACACACTTAAAAGCAGTTGTAAACTAGGCTCATTTAAATGATGATGTTCATATTTTTTTTTTTGCATATATTAGTTTGACTGAATCTGGTGTAAATGAGTCCTTAAAGGGTAACTCCACTTTCTTGGGAAAAAAATGCATAGACAATTGCTACACAAGCCATTGGGGTCGATTTACTAAAACTCGAGAGTGCAAAGACTGGTGCAGCTCTGCATAGATATCAAAAAGCTTTCAGTTTGTCAAAAGCTTAACCGGTTCCTGAGAGGCTCACGCAGATATACTGTGGCAGAATGGCTCCCCTGGGCGAAATTCCGTATGGGTACATCCTTCCCATTTTCGGCCACCAGGAGGCTCGCGCCCGCTGTGCTTTTTTTTCCCCTTTTTTTTGCGGGCACGAGCGCCAGCACAGGGATTTGTGTGTGTAAACACACAAATCCCTGTGCCAAGTAGGAAAATCGATGTCTCCTCTCCTAGTCAATCCTATCTCCATACAGTTAGAACACACCAAGGGAACACACAATTAACCCCCTGATGGCCCCCTAGTGTTAACCCCTTTCTTGCCAGTGACATTTACACAGTAATCAGTGCATTTTTATAGCACTGATCGCTGTATAAATGCCAATGGTCCCAAAAAAGTGTCAAAAGTCTCCGATCAGTCCGACGCAGCACTTCCAGCATTAACAATCCATGTTTATTGAAGAATATTTAAAATTCTAGGAGCAACAGCAAACGCGTTTTACACCACTGTGCTTAATCATTGCTCGTTTGCTCCTAGAAGCTGTGTTTTTGTGCATGTCTTGTCCAGGATTTTAAATATTCTTCAATAAACATGGATTGTTAATGTTGGAAGTGCTGCCACTTTTCTCTTTGCCTCACTCCCATTCAGATTCATGCTTCAGACAACGAACAGCTTTTTCTTCAGAGCAGAAACAGGTGAGAATATGCAACAAAGTTTGTTAAAATCCCTGCAATGTACATTGATCACCCCGAGAGGATTACTTTTTTCTCAGCAAAAGTGGAGTTACTCTTTAATATAGGTTAAACAAAAAATGTGACGGATCTTTCCAACTTACCTCTTAAGAAATGAATGTATCCTGCAACATCTCAAAGAAAGGTTGACAGTTTGTTTACTGGTTCTAAGTTTCCTCACAACACTATTCAAAGTTCTAGAACATAAAAATTGTTTAATAAATAAGTTAATAAAAACGATATGCCAGGATGTTAAACATGAGCTATCTATAGCATAAAGAGAGAAAGTTTGGTCGGAGGGACTTTGAATGAGGCCAATCACTATATAGAGTAAGCATGTGGGATATAAAACAGTATTGCTTTTACGGGTTCCAACAGAAGGGGGAGTTTTTAGGGAATTTGAATGAGAGATGTATACCAAAGGGCAGTCTTGGCAAAGAACGTTTTATTATACCTTGTGAAATCATGTACAGCATACTGAAGGACACAAAAAAAGCATACACAGAATCACATAAAACGCAGGGCATGCTAAAAACTACATATAAATATTGACACCATTGTACTTGGCATATCATGGGGTAAAGACAAGTCCTGCACAAAATGGGCCACTGGAAGGGCTGGACGGTGTTGGAAAATCTAGAGTAAAACAATACAAGAGACATAAAATCATCTGTATGGACATCATGCAGTTGTAAGGCCAACACGTTTCGTTGGGGTATACCAACTCTTCAGGGGCGAATGCAGTGGTGATCTATAAAGAAACATAACCATATGGTATAATATTGTTGCTGAATAATAGGAATAAGTAATGGGTGTAAGGGACAGGATGAACATCCCTATAAATACTCATGTCAACTGCATAGATGTGAACAGAGGATCAGAGCTGTTAGAAAGTTCCGGCATGGGAGCTGAGACTTGGATAACCAGGGAGCACTGTAGATTCCCCAAGGTCAATGTGCAAATATATGTGACAGTGAGCCAACACTTCTGTGGATTGAGATCAGCAGTATATATTGAATGTATAATATTGATAAGAAGTGTGAAGAGCCCATACACCAGGTCAGATGAAGGGAAAAACTGAGCAAAGATGAAAAAACAGGATACTCAAAAAAACACCGAATATGAAAGAGGAAGAAAGAAAAGAAAGGAAAAGAAAAGAAAATTATGTCCTGGGTGAGACAGTGAAGGAAACAAAGAGAAAGATGAACAAAGTGCTAAAAGTATAGGTTAAACCTATGGTGATTTACCTTGTTGGTTCACATAGAAATTGGGAACCAAAAATTACAAGTGAATGCTTGCATAGAAGGCCAAAGAGACACACAGGGGTTTATTTACTAAAGGCAAATCCACTTTGCACTACAAGCGCAGTATAAGTGCACTTGGAAGTGCAGTCGTTGTAGAGCTGAGGGGGGAATCGGAAACAAGGGGAAGCTCTGCTGATTTTATCATCCAATCATGTCCAGAGCAGTAACGTGGCACCGATGTAGTAGGGTGCACCTGCCCAAACCACCACCTCCATCCACCACAAATGGGGAGGAAGGAAATAGGTGGAAGAGGGAGGGGTGCCAAAATCGCATTGCAGCTCCCATGCGATTCAACCCCTATATGGGAAAAAAGAAAATGAAAAACAGGGAATTACTGGGAGGGAGGGAGTAGTGCCATCCCTGCCCTACGAAAGTGTGCACCTGGGGGCATATGAGAATATACCCCTGGCTTCCCTTTATGTGCCAAGTGGCAGCAATTGGTATATGGCGCACTAGACCACTAAATGACCGGGGGTGTCTTCCATCCAAAATTTCAGCGAGAAAGAATGATGTGGTCCAAGGTACCATAAGCAATTGGCCTCCATCCCAAATTTGAATAAAAAGAGAAAAAAGTTTGGTCAGCAGGACTGAATGAGGCCAATCACTATATAGAGTAAGCATGTGGGATACAAAGAGGGGGGAGTTTTTAGGGACTTTGAATGAGAGATGTATACCAAAGAGCAGTCTTGGTAAAGAAGGTTTTATTATACCTTGTGAAATCATGTACAGCATACTGAATGACACAAAAAAAAAGCATACACAGAATCGCATAAATGCAAGGCATGCTAAAAACCACAAATATTGACGAACCAGGGGTATATTCTCAAATATTTTATATATATATATATATATATATATATATATATATATATATATATATATATATATATATATATATATATATATATATATATATATATATATATATATATATATATATATATATATATATTAGGGCTGCGGAAATTAACTATTAATTCCTCGATTAATTGTTCATTTTTTTTTGAGCAATCAAAATTCTTTTGATCGGTACTCACCTCTCCGCCGGCTTCCGGGTCTTCAGGGAGTTCCATCGGAGATCCAGTGACGTCACGGACATAGACGTCACCGGACTCCCCAAGTGCCTCCGTCCTGTTTTCCTTTCTTCCATTGCACCCGGGAGAGAGGAAACAGGAAGTATGAAGAAGACACCGCTGGAGAGGACAACAGCAAGGTAAGTAGTACACTACTGCTATGCTCTCGCGGAGAACGGGGGAGGGGGGGTGTTTGATGTGTCACAGGCTGCATTTGGTGGACACAGGCAAGGCTGCATTTGGTGGACACAGATCTGTATGTGCGTTATAATTAATCGAAATTAGTCGATTAAAAAAAAAAATTATTATATATATATATATATATATATATATATATATATATATATATATATATATATATATATATATATATATATATATATATATATATATATATATATATATATATATATATATATATATATATATATATATATATATATTTTTTTTTTTTTTTTTTTTTTTAAATTTCAATCCACCATATCTTGCTCCTAGTACCCTGTTCCACATGGTAGGGTTTGTTCAGTGTGTGCATAGACTTTTTGGGCTGTTTGCTCGTCTGAACTATGGGAGCAGCGATGCAATTTTGGCACCCCTCCCTCTTCCACGTGTTCCCTTCCTCCCAGTTTGTGGTGGATTGGGCAGGTGCTCCCTACCGCATCGGAGCCATGTTACCGCTCTTTGTGTGTGCGCAACACCTTTTGATGTCGCACCGCATGAGCAGGTTTTTCTTTCCATCTAGGCTGACATTGGGGAGGTACCTGAGCCTGTATAGGCGGATTTTTTCGCTCTGGCATGGATGCCTCCCCTTTCTTGCCACGCCCATGTGACGCTGGGCAGGACACGCTGTATCAGCTGGGAGCCTCACTTGGTGTCTATGTGTCTCTGTGGCAACACCTTATATGCAAGCATTCAAATCACCATAGGTTTAACCTATACTTTTAGCAGTTTGTTCATCTCTTTGGTTCCTTCACTATTTCACCAAGCACATCATTTTCTTTTTTTTCCTTTTCTTTCTTCCTCTTTCATATTTCGGTGGTTTAGGAGTTTTTTCATCTATGCTCAGTTTTTCCCTTCATCTGACCTGGTGTATGGGCTCTTCACACTTCTTATCAATATTATACATTCAATATATACTACTGATCTTAATCCACAGAAGTGTTGGCTCACTGTCACCTATATTTGCACATTGACCTTGGGGAATCTACAGTGCTCCCTGGTTATCCAAGTCTCAGCTCCCATGCCGGAACTTTCTAACAGCTCTGATCCTCTGTTCACATCTATGCAGTTGACATGAATATATATAGGGATGTTCATCCTGTCCCTTACACCCATTACTTATTCCTATTATTCAGCTACAATATTATACCATATGGTTAGATTTCTTTATCGATCACCACTGCATTCGTCCCTGAAGAGTTGGTATACCCCAACTAAACGCGTCAGGCTTACATAGCTTCATGATGTCCATAGATTTTTTTAATGTCTCATATTGTTTTACTCTAGATTTTCCAACACCGTCCAGCCCTTCCAGTGACCCATGTTGTGCAGGACTTGTCTTTACCCCATGATATGCCAAGTACCATGGAGTCAATATTTATTTGTGGTTTTTTAGCATGCCCTACATTTATGCAATTCTGTGTATGCTTTTTTTTGTGTCATTCAGTATGCTGTACATGATTTCACAAGCTATAATAAAATGTTCTTTGCCAAGACTGCTCTTTGGTATACATCTCTCAAAGTTCCTAAAAACTCCCCCCCTCTTTGTTGGAACCCATAAAAGCAATACTGTTTTATATCCCTTACTTTATATAGTGATTGGCCTCATTCAGAGTCCCGCCGACCCAACTTTCTCTCTTTTTATTCAAATTTGGGATGGAGGCCAAATGCTTATAGTGCCTTGGACCACATCATTCTTTCTATATAAGAATAGCAAGGATTTTTGTTGAGATAGTTATAAAAACAGAAGGATTTCTGACAAAAGGTGACCAGAAAAGCATACTTATAAATGTGGATTATTTATAATGATATGAGGTACAAGATTATCAAGTTACAGTACAAAAAATTTCTTACTCTGCAGGAAGAGTGATTATAATGCATGGGTGATGACACAAGGTAAAGAAAAAAAAAAAATAGAAAGTAACATTAAAAGGGTTTGTTAACATATATACACACACATATATATATATATATATATATATATATATGTTATGTATGTATGTATGTATGTATGTATGTATGTATATATAATTATAGTGGGGACGGAAAAGTATATAGACCCCCTTAAATATTTCACTCTGTTATATTGCAGCCATTTGCTAAAATCATTTGAGTTCATTTTTTTTCCTCATTAATGTACACACAGCACCCCATATTGACAGAAAAACACAGAATTGTTGACATTTTTGCAGATTCATTAAAAAAAGAAAAACTGAAATATCACATGGTCCTAAGTATTCAGACCCTTTGCTCAGTATTTAGTAGAAGCACCCTTTTGATCTAATACAGCCATGAGTCTTTTTGGGAAAGATGCAACAAGTTTTTCACACCTGGATTTGGGGATCCTCTGCCATTCCTCCTTGCAGATCCTCTCCAGTTCTGTCAGGTTGGATGGTCAACGTTGGTGGACAGTCATTTTTAGGTCTCTCCAGAGATGCACAATTGGGTTTAAGTCAGGGCCCTGGCTGGGCCATTCAAGAACAGTCACGGAGTTGTAAAGCCACTCCTTCGTTATTTTAGCTGTGTGCTTTGGGTCCTGAGCACTCTGGAGAAGTTTTTCGTCCAGGATATCCCTGTACTTGGCCGCATTAATCTTCCTCAATTGCAACCAGTCATTCTGTCCCTGCAGCTGAAAAACATCCCCGCAGCATGATGCTGCCACCACCATGCTTCACTGTTGGGACTGTATTGGACAGGTGATGAGCAGCGCCTGGTTTTCTCCACACATACCGCTTAGAATTAAGGCCAAAAAGTTCTATCTTGGTCTCATCAGACCAGAGAATCTTATTTCTCACCATCTTGGAGTCCTTCAGGTGTTTTTTTTTTAGCAAACTCCATGCAGGCTTTCATGTGTCTTGCACTGAGGAGAGGCTTCCGTCGGGCCACTCTGCCATAAAGCCCAGACTGGTGGAGGGCTGCAGTGATGGTTGACTCTCTACAACTTTCTCCCATCTCCCGACTGCATCTCTGGAGCTCAGCCACAGTGATCTTTGGGTTCTTCTTTACCTCTCTCACCAAGGCTCTTCTCCCCCAATAGCTCAGTTTGGCCGGACGGCCAGCTCTAGGAAGGGTTCTGGTCGTCCCAAACGTTTTCCATTTAAGGATTATGGAGGCCACTGTGCTCTTAGGTACCTTAAGTGCAGCAGAATTTTTTTTGTAACCTTGGCCAGATCTGTGCCTTGCCACAATTCTGTCTCTGAGCTCTTCAGGCAGTTCCTTTGACCTCATGATTTTCATTTGCTCTGACATGCACTGTGAGCTGTAAGGTCTTATATAGACAGGAGCGTGGCTTTCCCAATCAAGTCCAATCAGTATAATCAAACACAGCTGGACTCAAATGAAGGTGTAGAACCATCTCAAGGATGATCAGAAGAAATGGACATCACCTAAGCTAAATATATGAGTGTCACAGCAAAGGGTATGAATACTTAGGACCATGTGATATTTCAGTTTTTCTTTTTTAACAAATCTGCAAAAATGTCAACAATTCTGTGTTTTTCTGTCAATATGGGGTGCTGTGTGTACATTAATGAGGGAAAAAAATGAACTTAAATGATTTTAGCAAATGGCTGCAATATAACAAAGAGTGAAAAAATTAAGGGGGTCTGAATACCTTCTGTCCCCACTGTATATATACATACATATATATAAGCCGACCGAATATAAGCCGAGGCACCTAATTTTACCACAAAAAAAACTGGGAAAACGTATTGACTCAAGTATAAGCCTAGGGTGAGAAATGCACAGCTATTGTAAGTGGAAAAGAGGTTCAACAATGCCTCATACACCCAGTCATCCACATTATGTAAAAAAGAGATTCATCAGACCAGGCCACCTTCTTCCATTACTTAGCTGTCCAGTTTTGATGCTCATATGCCTATTGCAGGTGCTTTTGGATACCGGTCAGCATAAGAACCCTGACCAATTTGTGGCTACACAGCCCCATACGTAACAAACCGAGATGCACTGTGTGTTCAGACACAATTTTACATTGGAACCAGCATTAACTTTTTCAGCAATTTGAGCTACAGTAGCTCTTCTATTGAATCTGGCCTGGGTTTGCTCCCCATGTGCCTCAGTAAGTCTTGGCCGCCCACAAGAGATTTGTAGCTTTGCAGCTGCTGTGACCCAGTCATCTAGCCATTACAATTTGGCTCTTGTCAAAGTCCCTTAAACCCCAAGACCCGTTTCACACTGTGCCGCCCCGGACGCCAGTGGTAAAGCGGCGCTATTTTCAGCACCGCTTTACTGTTGTTTTAGCGGCGCTATTCAGCCACTAGCAGGGCAGTTTTAACCCCCCGTTAGTGGCCGAAAATGGGTTAAAGCTGCCCGCAAAACGCCGCCGGAGCGGCGTTTTGCCGGCGGTATCGCAGCGCTGCCCCATTGAGTTCAATGGGGAGCAGCGGTGGAGGAGCAGTGAGTTCACCGCTTCAAAGAAGCTGCTGGCAGGACTTTTTCTGACACCCTGGCAGCGCACCGGAGCGGTTTGCAGGAGCTATTTTTAACGCTATAGCGCCTGCAAAACGCTCTAGTGTGAAAGGGGAGTTAAGCTTGCCCATTTTTTTTAGATCAAGTTCAGAAACATGTTTACTTGCTGCATAATATATCTCATCCACTTTCATGTGCCAGTGTCAGGCGAGAATCAATGTTATTCACTTTACCTGTCAGTGGTCATAATGCAATGGCTGATCGGTGTATAATGTACAGTTCCTTGAAGAAGTATTCAAACCCCTTGAAATTTTCCACATTTTGTTATGTTACAACCAATAACGTAAATGTATTTTATTGGGATTTTATGTGATAGACCAACACAAAGTGGCACATAGTTGTGAAGTGGAGGGAAAATGATAAATGGATTTCAATTTTTTTTTTTTACAAATAAATATGTGAAAAAAGTGTGGTGTGCATTTGTATTAAGCTGCCCTGAGACAATAATTTGTAGAACCACCTTCTGCTGTAATTACAGCTGCAAGTCTTTTTGGGCATGTCTCTACTAGCTTTGCACATCTAGAGAGTGAAATTTTTGCCCATTCTTCCTTTCAAAATAGCTCAAGCTGTCAGTTTGGATGGAGAGCATCTGTGAACATCAATTTTCAAGTCTTGCCACGGATTCAATTGGATTTAGGTCTGGACTTTGACTGGGCCATTTTAACACAAGAATACGCTTTGATTTAAACCATTCCATTGTAGTTCTGGCTGTACGTTTAGGGTCGTCTCCACCCCAGTCTCAAGTCTTTTGCAGACTTTAACAGGTTTTCTTATAAAATTGCCCTGTATTTGGCTCCGTCCATCTTCCCATCAACTCTGACCAGCTTCCCTGTCCCTCCTGAAGAAAAGCATCCCCACAACATGATGCTGCCACCGCCATGTTTCACAGGGGCATGGTATGTTCAGGGCGATATGCAGTGTTAGTTTTCCACCACACACACACACAGCGGTTTGCTTTTAGGCCAAAAAGTTCAATTTGGGTCTCATCTGACCAGAGCACCTTCTTCCATGTTGTGTCCCCCACATGGCTTCTCGCAAACTGCAAATGGGACTGCTTATGTCTTTCTTTCAACATTGGCTTTCTTCTTGACACTCTTACATAAAAGGCCTGATTTGTGGAGTGCGCGACTAATAGTTGTCCTGTGGACAGATTCTCCTACCTGAGCTGTGGATCTCTGTAGCTTCTCCAGAGTTACCATGGGCCTCTTGGCTGCTTCTCTGATTAATTCTTTCCTTGCCTGACCTGTCAGGTTAGGTGGACGGCCATGTCTTGGTAGGTTTGCAGTTGTGCCATACTCTTTCCATTTTTGGATGATGGATTGAACAGTGCCCTGTGAGATGTTCAAAGCTTGGGATATTTTTTTTTATAACCTAACCCTGCTTTAAAATGTCTACACAACGTTATCTCTGACCTGTCTGGTGTGTTCCCTGGCCATAAGGATGCCGTTTGTTCACTAAGGTTCTCTAACAAACCTCTGAGGGTTTCACAGAACAGCTGTATTTATACGGAGATTAAATCACACACAGGTGGATTCTATTTACCAATTAGGTGACTTCCGAAGGCAATTGGTTCCTCTAGATTTTAGTTAGGGGTAAAGGGGGCTGAATACAAATGCACGCCACACTTTTCAGATATTTGTAAATATTGAAAACCATTTATAATTTCCCTTCCACTTCACAATTATGTGCGACTTTGTGTTGGTCTGTCACATAAAATCCCAATACATTTACGTTTTTGGTTGTAACGTGCCAAAATGTGGAAAATTTCAAGGGGTGTGAATACTTTTTCAAGGCACTGTACATCTCGGGTAGATCGCGGTCTCTGTGCTGGGATTGCTCTGTGCAACGTAAAAGGAGTGCTCTTCCCAGCACAAAGGGAGATATGCATATGTGCGGCCCCACAGAATAAAGCCTACTTCCGTGAGGCTGCATATACAGTATGTGTTACTTGGGCGTGAAGGGGTTAAACATTAGGCTGTTATTCTATGAAATTAACCTTGCCTGGGTGATTAGAAAAGCAAGGGCAGATTTTAGATATGTCTGTGGGAAGACACATGTTCCATGCCACCTTGTCATTAGATATGCTACACAGGACAAATGTAAAGCTACAGTATTTATTTTTTTTTTTAATACAACCTGTTTTGATTTTTCTTGTTCGTGTTACTTCTTTTTTGTGAGGGAACTTGGCTCATCATCATCCAGAATTTACTGCTCCAGTGGCTATACTCTAGACAGAAAAGTTATTGGTTTGGAAACCACAAATAAAAAAGGGATGAAATAGTCAAACTATAAGTGAAAAGCAATGCATAGTGACTTAACATACATTATCAACACCATCAGCAGTTAAAACTGCACTCCCTGCCAGTGTTAAATGGCCTATAAATCTACACCTTACCACCCATCTGTAGATTGAAAGGTCTATTCAGCTCTCACCTTTGCATACCAGTTGCCAACTGCTCTGGACATGAGTGGTGTAGCTAGCCCCATAGAAGGCTATAGGATAAAGAAAAGAATAATGTACCAGATATACACCGATAACCCATTGTCGACAGTTGGCACTAAAAAAAAATTCCCATTGAATCATCTGATTACAATTATTACAAGAATACAATTCTATGAAAAGGAGGGTCACACACTGCTGGTACCATCCACCAGAAGCATGCTCTGTCTGAGCAGTCTCCAATAAAGTTTCTTTTGAATACCAGCAGTGTGGGACCCTCCTTTTCCGACTGGCATCATCTGCTACAGGATGGTTAGTGTGCTCTTTGCTGGTCTGCACATGCCCTTCATAACCTAAGTCTTATTACTGAAGCCATATAGAAGGATTGAAAGAGTAAAAAAACCTCTCAAGAAAAAAAGCGGACTTTGTGGACATATCTTGAGGCGGTAATTATAAAAAATGTATCTTTATTACAAAAATTATATATAACAGACAAACACCATATTACTTGACAAGGTCAACAGATACCCAATAAAACAGACATGGAGGTATGGATCCTTTCACTAAGTAGATGAAGAAGGTCCAGAATAGATGCAAGATAAGCAGTATATGTATATATCAAGGGGTTAGGTCCATAAGCTCCTCCATGCTTGCTTGTCAACGCGTTTCGCAGTTCAATAGATTCCTTGGGACATACTGGTAGGTGCCGATATCCTATACCTGGTCTCAAAGCCTAACACCACAAAAGACAAAAAAAAACCAAAAAACTATCCAATCCTTCAAGGGGATCAACTTCCAGATGTTAGCCGCTTGCGGACCAGCCGCCGCAGTTTTACTGCGGCAGGTTGGCTCCGCTGCGCAAAATCACGTTATTGTACGTGATCTTGCGAGGCCTGGATAGCGGAAATGCGTGCCCGCCGGGAGCTCTGTGAGTCCAACCGCGGGTCCCGCTGACTCGATGTCCGTGGGGATACCCGCGATCGTCTCACGGCGAGGAAGAACGGGGAAATGCCAATGTAAGCAAGCATTTCCCCGTTCTGCCTAGTGACAGGACACTGATCACAGCTCCCTGTGATCAGTGTCGTGTCACACACAGCCCATCCTCCCCCCAGTTAGAATCACTCCCTAGGACACACTTAACCCCTGCAGTGCCTCCTCCTGGTTAACTCCTTCACTGCCAGTCACATTTACACAGTAATTCGTGCATTTTTAATCGCACTGATCGCTGTATAAATGTGAATGATCCCAAAATAGCGCCAAGTGTCCGCCATAATGTCGCAGTAACAAAAAAAATAAATAAATCGCTGATCGCCGCCATTACTAGTAAAACAATAAAAAAACCTAATAAAAATGCCATAAATCTATCCCCTATTTTGTAGACGCTATAACTTTTGTGCAAACCAATCAATATACGCTTATTGCGATTTTTTTTTTTTTTTTATACCAATATGTAAAAGAATACGCATGGGCCTAAACTGAGGAAAAAAAAATGATTTTATATATTTTTGGGGATATTATAGCAAAAAGTAAAAAATGCGGTTTTTCCAAAATTGCCGCTTTTTTAACACAACAAATAAAAACTGTGATCAAATACCACCAAAAGAAAGCTCTATTTGTGGGGAAAAAAAAGGACATCAATTTTGTTTGGGGGCCACGTCGCATGACCGCGCAATTGTCAGTTAAAGCGACGCAGTGCTGAATTGCAAAAAGTGCTCAGGTCTTTAGCCAGCCAAATGCTCCGGGCTGAAGTGGTTAAAGACATTCAACTATTCACATGTGACAGCCGGATCAAGGAGGAGGGGAAAAGAAATTCATCCCCAAGACTACAAAAATCACTGATTTCTTCTATTAGAGACAGACCAATGTAAATCAATTGGGAAGCAGGTAAGAGGGGCTCAACATCAAACACCAAGGTTAAGAAAAAAAATTTAAAAAATAGTAGGGACACACCTCAACTTTGTCGCTGTCTCTTGCATGTACTTTTAGGTAAAATCAAAATAGGAAAAAAGCCTTTAAAAAGTATGTCGGGTATTCCTTATTTGGGGGCTCAATTAGTGGAGCCAGACTCAAAAACCCAGAGTAGGGTGGAGGCGCCTCACCTTGAAGTCTTCAGCAGTGATGGGTTGATGTTGAGCCCCTCTTACCTGCTTCCCAATTGACAACGCGTTGACAAGCAAGCATGGAGGAGCTTATGGACCTAACCCCTTGATATATACATATACTGCTTATTTTGCATCTATTCTGGGCCTCTCTCATCTACTTAGTGAAACGATCCATACCTCCATGTCTGTTTTAATGGGTATCTGTTGACCTTGTCAAGTAATAGGGCGTTTGTTATATGTCATTTTAATAATTTTTGCAATAAAGATACATTTTTTTTTTATAATTACCGCCTCGTGATATGCCCACAAAGTCTGCTTTTTTTCTTGAGAGTTTTTTACTCTTTCAATCCTTCTACATATCCATTAGATGTTGGCAAAGTGGGGGTCCTCCCATACTATTACTGAAACCAGTAATAACCAAATGCAGAGGTAATTATTTAATATGATAAAGAGTAAATACATGTATTAGCATTATGGTTGCCCTTTGAGGGCAACCATAATGCCAATTCAGCCCACGATAAAATGGAGTTTGACATCCCTGCTCTATGCAATGGCCGTACTCTGTACAAATTAATGGTCACCATGATCGCTGCTGACATTTAACTGTTATTCTGAATGGTTACATGAGAACAGAACCTCTGACTGTACCCTGGATTCAGTCAGTATGCGTCCAGAGTTGGTGTTTCTGCAGAGTTCTGCCTGCAGCTAATTGGCAAGCTTGTGGCTATATCACAGAGGGTTGCTGCATCCAGGCGCAGTGTTTAGTTGAAAGCAGCAAACCATCTGCCCCTGGCCATAGTGTAGATGCAGCCTTAAAGTGATTGTAAAGACAGGTTTTTTTTTATCTTAACCACTTTAAGACCGGCCTATTTTTTCAAACTTGTTGTTTAAAATCAGGTTTTGCTAGAAAATTACTTAGAACCCCCAAACACACATTATATATATATATATATATATATATATATATATATATATATATATATATATATATATATATATATATATATATATATATATATATATATATAAATAATTTATTCTAGAGCAGGCATATGCAATTAGCGGACCTCCAGCTGTTGCAGAACTACAAGTCCCATGAGGCATAGCAAGACTCTGACAGCCACAAGCATGACACCCAGAGGCAGAGGCATGCTGGGACTTGTAGTTTTGCAACAACTGGAGATCCACTAATTGCATATCTCTGCTCTAGAGAATAAAATGGCGGTTGTTGCAATACTTTGTCACACCGTATTTCCGCAGCGGTCTTACAAGCGCAACTTTTTTTTGGAAAAAAAATCACTTTTTTTAATTAAAAAAATAAGACAACAGTTAAGTTAGTCCAATTTTTTTTTATATTGTGAAAGAGGATGTTACGCTGAGTAAATTGATACCCAACATGTCACGCTTCAAAGTTGCGCCCGCTTGTGGAATGGCGACAAACTTTTACCCTTAAAAATCTCCATAGGCGACATTTAAAAGATGTTTACAGGTTGCATGTTTTGAGTTACAGAGGAGGTCTAGGGCTATAATTATTGCTGTTGCTCTAATGATCGCGGTGATACCTCACATGTGTGGTTTGAACACAGTTTTCATATGCGGGCACTACTCATGTATACAAAAAAAAAAAAAAAAAATCTTATTTGTTTTACCTTTTATTTTTTAATTTTAAAAATGTTCTTTAAAAAAAAAAAAAAAATTGTGTCACTTTTATTCCTATTACAAGGAATGCAAACATTCCTTGTAATAGAAAAAAGCATGACAGGACCTCTTAAACATGAGATCTGGGATCAAAAATACCTCAGATCTCATATTTTCACTAAAATGCAATTAAAAAAAAAAAAAAAAAAGAAAAAAAAAAAAGAAGTCGTTTAAAATAAATAAAATGAATTAAAATGTTGCTTTAAGAGGTATGGGTGGAAGTGACGTTTTGACGTCGCTTCCGCCCTGCGCTGGTATGCAGCCCGGGTGGGGGCCATCTTCCCCTCACTCAGCTCCATACCACATAGGGGACAGGACCCGATCGCCTCCACCGAGGGCACCGGAGCACAGCAGGAGGGGCCCTCTCCCACTGCCGATAAAAGTGATCTCGCTGAGAATCCGCCGCAGAGACCACTTTTATTTGAAAGCCTGCTGAAGAAGATACTGGGGTTATGGCAGCTAGCTGCTGCCATAACAACAATTTTTCTCTTCAAAGTGCCGCCGTATAATGACGGTGGGTAGTTCGGAAGTGGTTAATGCATTCTATGCATTAAGGTAAAAAGCCTTCTGTGTGCAGCAGCCCTCAAATACTTACCTGAGGTCCCTCTAGATCCAGCGATGTTGCAGGAATGTCTCGGCTGCCCAGGACTCCCTTCCTCACTGGCTGAGACAGCAGTGTGGCGACACTGGCAACCGCTGCTGTCAAAGTCAGTAAGCCAATGAGGAAAGAAAGGGGGAAAGGGGGCGTAGCTCAGTGTCTGAATGGACACAGGGAGCTGTGCCTTGGCTCGGGTGTCCCCATAGCAAGCTGCTTGCTATGGGGCACTCAACAGGAGGGAGGGGTAGGAGAGCTGAAGAGGGACCCAAGAAGAGGAGGATCTGGGCTGCTCTGTGCAAATTCACTGCAACAGAGTAGGTAAGTATAACATGCTTGTTATTTATAGCTAAAAAAAAAAAAAAAAAAAAAAAGTCTCACACATGTGGCATCGCCACACTCAGGAGGAGTGGCAGAATGTGTTTTGGGGTTTAATTTGTGGTACGCACAGGCCATGTGAGAGACATATCCTGTTAACATGACAATGTTTTTTTTTTTGGGGGGGGGATTTAAATAAATAAAAAAAAATCATTTTGCAAAGAATTGTGGGGAAAAACTACAACTTCAAAAAACTCACAATGTCTAATACTAAATAACTTGGAAGGTCTGCTTTCCAAAAAGGGGTCATTTGTACTTTCCTGGCTTGTTAGTGTCCCAAGAAATGAGATTTTCAGTATATCAGGTGTAATCAATTTTCAGTGAGTGCACCATAGTTTGTAGAGTCTATAACTTTCTCAAAGACCAAATAATATGCACCAATTTTGGTTATCTTTACCAAAGATATGTAGCAGTATAAATTTTGGCCAAAATTTCTGAAGAAAAACTACCCATTTGCAAAATTTTATAACAGAAAATAAAAATATTAAGAAACGTGAGAAACGTCGGAAACGTAAGGACCGTGGGACACGTAAAAACCGTGGGACACGTAAAAACGTGGGAAACGTAAAAACGTGGGAAACGTAAAAACGTGGGAAACGTAAAAACGTGGGAAACGTAAAAACGTGGGAAACGTAAAAACGTGGGAAACGTAAAAACGTGGGAAACGTAAAAACGTGGGAAACGTAAAAACATGGGAAACGTAAAAACATGGGAAACGTAAAAACATGGGAAACGTAAAAACATGGGAAACATAAATTTCATGAGAAACCGTAAATTGCATGAGAAACCGCAAATTGCATGAGAAAATCGTAAACGTAAATTGAATGAGAACATAAATTGCATAAGAAATCGTAAATTGCATGAGAAAACATAAATTGCATGAGAAATCGTAAACATAAATTTTATGAGAACGTAAATTGCATGAGAACCGTAATTTGCCAAGGACCCCCAAAGAACATAATGAGATGACAGGCGACGAGCAAGTGTCATGTCATGTCTACAGCCTGAATTACCCCTGAAGACCCACACTATTGACCACGGGGAGCTCGGGGGGGGGGGGCGGGGAGAGACCCACTACGTGGAGCTCAGGAGGACGTGGAGCTCAGGAGGGGGTGGGGGCGAGACCGACCATGAGGAGATAAGGAGGGAGGAGACCCTACCCATACATACCTATGCTGCAACCTAACCAAGGCATCCCCGAACCTCCCAACAGGTACATGACAAGCCAGTGTTGACAGCGGACCCAAACACCAAAAACACTAATGCAGTCATAATCATCCCTAGTCCTGCCAACTCCGACCCCCGACATCAGAGACCCCCAGTCCTGCAGCCTGACGGCACCGTGCTTGCGAGTGAGAGGGAGAAACCGCCGAACATCCTCCTCGTACGATCTGAGACCCAAAAGGGACGTCAGAGTCACGAATCAAAAATGCGTTCCAGCAAGGTACTGGCAAGCACTGATAACCCACTAAAATCACAGGAGTCTGGTTTGAACGGCGGGAAGACGAACTTCCCTCTTACCAGCGCACGAGACCCTCCAAGAAGAATGCCGTAGCCCCCGGTAAGCCGGGCCAGAAACGAGGCAGGGGGAACTAAGCGTCCGTTCATCTTCCTCGCAGCACCTGCAACCCGGAAGTGACCAAAGAGGCGCGCCGGAAATGACGTCATGCGAGAGCCAACGACCACAAGGAAAGGAGGCAAAGGAGAGCAGGCTTTATGCAGCCTGACTCCTCCTACAAATACAGGCTGACCTGCGGTCAGCTTTACACTTGTCAATTTTTATTTTAAATGTTTAACATTATGGTATGCTGTAGAAGCAGTTGTGTTTGTGCGATTTTTTACAAGTTTTCAATTTTTTAAAGTGTGTTATATATTGGATAAACCCCAATAGCCCAATGGAATAGCCTTTAAGCAATAAACAGAGCATGCACAGGAATGCATTAACACCAACCTGGCTTTTTTGGAGTTTCCTCTTTAGTGTGTTTGAGGATTCTGGCTCTCTTGTAAAGTTTTCTGCATTCTTTGCACAAGTTTAGTTTGTCAGTTTGGTCCCTGGTCACACCAGATTCATAGCCATCAACTGTCTCATAACCGTATTCAATGTCACTGCATCGTGTACTGTAAGAATCTTCAAATTCAGGTTCGAACAATAAATCAGAGTCATTTTCCATTTCAACTGCGCACATTTTTTCTTGATGAGATGCTTTAGAGGACTTTGTATCTACTCTATATTTACTTTTATAAACAAGCGAGACGTTCTCTTTTATGTCATTAGATGTTTTTTCATGCTTACAACTTCTGAATCCTGTGTTCAAATGCTTAGGGAACTGCGTTAACATTTCCAATGCTATCTGAGGTGATGAGGTACTATTTTGCCTGCCCATGAAATAGTCTACTGTGGAACAATTACAACTGCCTCCAGATATACTGTCCATTTCACAGATTTCTTCATCTTGTGCAACAGAGTTATACCTATGGGAAAAAAAAAACACTCTTAATATACAAAAGCAAAGTAATCCTAAAGTACTTATACCAAAATATATTTACCATCTTACTTCAAGTATGGCATACAAGTACACATGCATATGCTGCACTGCTCTTGGTGCAAGGAAACATTTATGCTTGCTCTCAAGTTCAATTTACATACTTGCTTGTAGACATATTTTCACAGAAATTCCATTCCTTAGACACGATAGGCTCACTGCTTTTCCAAGATGACTACACAGAATTTGAGGTAAAGTTACAGAAATCTCAAGCAATGTCCTTAAGGATCTTGACCTTGTAAATACATTTTTTAAACTTTAGCAGCTACAAATAGCTGCTGACTTAAAAAAAAAAACAAAAAAAAAAAACAAAAAAAAAAAAAAAAAACACACACACACACACACACACACACACACACACACACACACACTTAACCCGCAAGATGGAACAGTTATTTGAACAAAGAATGGAGAAACCCCCTAACTGGGATTTTAAAGGCAACACGCCACCATCAGAATGAATAAAGTCACATATTTATTTATACATGTTATGCTATGTACACGCAATAGGATTTTCGGACAACAAATGTTCGATGTGAGCTTGTTGTCGGAAATTCCGACCGTGTGTAGGCTCCATCGGACATTTGTTGTCGGAATTTCGGACAACAAAAATTTGAGAGCTGGTTCTCAAATTTTCCGTCAACAAAATCCGTTGTCGGAAATTCCGATCCTGTGTACACAATTCCGACGCACAAAATTCAATGCATGCTCGACATCAAGCAGAAGAGCCGCACTGGCTATTGAACTTCATTTTTCTCGGCTCGTCGTACGCGTTGTATGTCACCACGTTCTTGACATTCGGAATTTCCGACAACATTTGTGCGACCGTATGTATGCAAGACAAGTTTCAGCCAACATCCGATGGAAATAAATTAACAGTTTTATTGTCGGAAAACCCTATAGTGTGTACATAGCATTAGAGTTAATCAATCACATATGTGATGATCTGGTAAAAAGACAAAATAATAACACAAAATGGATTCATGTACACAAAGTAAAAGGTCAATATAGTATGGTGCCCTGTACAGACGACCGGTTTTGCCGTCGGAATAAACTCTGAAGGTTTTTCCCACGGAATTCCGCTCAAGCTGTTTTGCATATACACGGTCACACCAAATTCCGACCGTCAAGAACACGGTGACGTACAACACAGACGACAGGACAACACGTACGATGTCTCGTATTTGCTTCAGAGCATACGTCATTTTTGGTACGTCGGAACAGCATACAGACGAGCGGTTTTCTCGATAGGAATTTGTTCCATCGGAAAAATATAGAACATGTTCTCCAAGTCCGTCTGACTTTTCGACGTAAAAAGTCAGATGGGGCATACACACCGTCGGAATATATGATGAAAAGCTCTCCTTGGACTTTTTACTGTCGCAAATTCCGACCGTGTGTACGGGGCATTACTCTCCAATGTCCGAATATTTCATTGGTACCCAACGTGTTTTAGGTTCAAGCCTTTCATCAGGGGTATTAAATGGGAGAATACGTATTCAAATATATATATGTAGATTCAAGATAGAAAAAGTGCAATGTTCAAAATGAACAATATAGGACAGGAATCCAAGGGATCGCTGTAGAAGATGGTGTCAGTAGGGATCCCCGGTGCCACCCCCCAGGAAACAACCTGATGTGTCCTACGGAAGTCCCTACACTGATTGGTTGCAGACCACAGTCAATATGAGAAATGATGACAGGAACAGATGATCTGTAAGAAAGGTATCATAGTAAGGGCCTTTAGCAAAACACTGTCATTAGATAAGCAGTTGTAGAAGTATATGGCCTTACACCCTTGCCCTGTATTGTGAGGTGGTAGAGCCTGCCTGTCAAAACGCCATTCTCCCTGGCAGCATTTTAACAAGGTGAAAACAATGTATGCCCGCTGGCGATGCTGGTAGCTGATAGTTATGTCTCCACTGTTATCCCCTGTATCTACTCACCCTCTGGATCCTTGGTGTCCTCTCAGAAGAAATCCCTAGTGCTTTTGTTTCCTTTGTATTCTCCCAATCCATCCTATGGCACTATTGGAGCCACAAAGTCTTCCCACTTTGCCTTCAGGGGCCTGTGACCTGCTAGATACCCTTTTCAAGGCGGAAGGTAAAAGGGGGAGTTGCACTGCGCCAATGGATTTGTGGCGATTATTGTGCCTAAAAGACTATTGGTATGACCAGTCCCTTAAAAGTTACTAAAATGTACACGAGGTGAGTCCACATGGGCTGCCGGTCCAAGAGTTGAAGCAAGCTCTTAACCACTGTTAACAAGATAGAAAAGGGACAGGTGCCTCTAATTGTAGTATCTCACAACCATTTTATTAAAGGAATCAATAAATATCCACTCACATGAGGTAGGGAGTATATGTGCACATTATAGGTAACTGGTGCTTCCGTGGTGCTGGTGAGATAGGTGCAGGGCTCACGCTCACGATAGGTCCTTTGCGGGAACCGAGGCAGTAGTCGGATTCACTGGGCCAGGGTGGAAGAACCTAATGCAACCTGCAAGTGTTGGAGCACAGCTTGGACTGCAACGTCCGCCGGAAGCTCATCACCGGGAGGAAACGACGCAAGGCGTTTCAGAGCATGAGCAGTAATCTAAAGGGAAGCCACAACGCTGTTTTCTCAAGAAAACCGTTTCGGTCCAAGCTGTGCTCCAACACATGCAGGCTACCATAGGTTCTTCCACCCTGGCCCAGTGGATCCGACTGCTGCCTCAGTTCCTAGTAGAGGACATTTTGTGAGCGTGAGCCCCGCACCTATCTCACCAGCACCGCAGAAGCACCAGTTACCTAGCCCATATACTCCCTACCTTATGTGAGTGGATATTTGTTGATTCCTTTAATAAAACTGTGAGATACTACACTTAGAGGTTCCTGTCCCTTTTCTATCTCCTTTCAAGCCAGAAGAACTTGTTGCAGAGGTAAGCTCATTTCCGAATCAAAAGGCACCAGGACCAGATAGGCTCCCAATCGAGTGGTACAGAACAATATACAGATTTACTCTTACCACGTTTGTTGGCCCTTTATCGGGAGTGTTTCAAGATGGGCAAAGTTCCTCCCTCCCTATATGAAGCACGTATTGTTCTTATAGCCAAGCCGAACAAGGACCCCCTGTATTGTTAAATGTGGATTTTAAAATCCTCACAAAAACGCTTGCCTATTAGACTTATAGTAGCTATATTCCATCTAATTTCTAAAGACCAAACAGGGTCTTTGCCAGGTGAGGCCTCTGATATTAATTTAAGACTATGACGACGAGTCTATACTTATTTACAGCTGGGCCCTGAGATTACCACAGGGGGAATTCTGGTCTTTCTAGACTTAGAAAAGGCCGTTGATTCCATAGACTGGAATTATATGCAGGAAGTACTATGCCTGTTTGGCCTTACCTTTCGTAAATGCATTACACTGTTGTATTAGTACCCCAGTAGCGGCGGTCAAGCTTAATGGAATGGTTTCCGAATTTTCCCAGTAGCCAGGGGAACACGTCAGATCTGTCTGCTGTCTCCAGGCTTATTTGACTTACTGACCTCTGGGGTGAAGGGGATCCAGGTGGGTGTGTTGGAAGAAAAAAACTGCATTATATGCCGATGATGTGGTACTCTTCATAAAGGACCATGAGGAGTCTTTGTCCCTAGACACGGTTTCTAAATTTTCAGGTCTCAAAGTTAATTGGAGCAAGTCACAAATTTTGCCATTGAAAGTTCCATCTCTGACCCTGAGGGCCCAGACAGGCTGCCCACTTCAGTGGGTACGCAAGCCTGGCATAACCTGCCACTTCCTCTGATCGGTAAAATTAATTTGTTAAAAATAAAATTACTCCCCCTATTTTTAGACACATTCAGAAACTCACAGGTTTGCATTTTTCAGGCCATTGACAAAGTACTTTCAGATTACCTTTGGGGCAGGGGAAGCGCACCTCTTCTTGGATGACAAGTGCTGCAACAGTCCTGGATAGAAGGGGGTTGGCGGTACCCAATTTCACTAGATATTTCTTAGCAGGGCAATTTGTTTTGTACACAGGTGGTTGACACAGCCTGATGATGATGCAGCAGTTATCACTGCAGGATCCTATGAGGCATTGTTCCATGGGACCGGGGCTCCTTATCCCCTCACGGGGTCAATTAGATCTGTCAGAGCGTGGGAATTGACCAGGAGAGCCGAACGCCAGGACAGTGTGGTCTCTCCATATACGCCATTGTGGCATAATCCCCAGCTGCCTCAGTTTCTCTCCAATCCTGACCCAATTATTTGGACGAGATATGGGATAAAGGCAGTGGGCTGTTTGAAGAGCTTAAAACGCAAATACCTAACTTGTACCTGTTTTGCTACCTCCAGTTCAGGCACACTTTTTCTGCCCAGTTTGGGTCTTCCAACCTAGGTGTGCGGGTTGGTGATATGGAATCCTTGATTAGAGACCAAGTCCTCCATAAAGCCTGGTTATTTATAAACGGCTTTTCATAGATACCACAAAGCTTTTGGCCTCCTGTTATGCCGCATGGTTGTCAGACTTCCCGAAGCTTGATAATGATGACGTATGGAACTCTACCTTTTCAGCACAGGGTCACCTAATACAATTCAAATTTCTCCATAGCATCTATTACACTCCAGCTAAACTTGCAGATTTTTTCCAGTGCATCCCTTCAACTGTTGGAAGTGTGCTGCCCCTGGGGCGGATTTTTTACATATTTTCTGGTATTGCACACCTATTCAGCAGTTCTGGGCGGAGATTATGAACTGTGTTAAGTTGGTCACGATGATTACCATAAGACCTTCCATAGCAGTCTGTTTGTTGGGCCTGGTAGACCCATTAGCTCCCAAAAAGGTGATCCGTACATTACTTACCCTGCTCCTGTACTATGCATGTAAAATAATAACGTTGTCAAGAAACCGGAGGCCCCTACTATTATGGCCTGGAAGGCATTAATAAACAATATATATAGGGAAAGAAAACCGCGCTTAGATACATATAACAAACTTATTGAGATAAAAACTTAATAATCAGAAGTAAAAAGAGTCCAAAAAGCAGCAGCATAAGCAAAAATTGCACGTGATGAATGGAAGGGAGAAGCTGCACTATATAACAATGCGGGTCAGCAATGTATAATGTGATCCAAAATATTGAAGTGCAATTAAAACATGCAACACCCGGGTGAGCTATATCCTTATCAGTGCCACCACCTACTAGAAGACTCGCTTACCAGATAGTAAGCAAGGAAGAGCGGATGGCTATAGCCCAGCCAAGGCCTTTGTTTAAACGGCAGGAACGTCCAGGCAGGGGTAGTCACTGAATTGAATACATGCTCCAATCCCTTTAAGCCGTAGATAGCCCATAGACCTCAGTATAAATAGGTTGATCGGGGTATAGAAGAGAAACAACCATAGCGTAATCTCGCTTTAACAGGAGTTATTTAAAAATAGTATTGCGCTTACATTTTAATGCAGAAATACTTGCGCTAAAAACAGAGCCGGCCGGCTACAATAGAACTTCCCGTCCTCCTAGGACAACAGTGTGGTGACATCAGCACGTATCCTCCTCCAGACGCGTTTCATCACAGGTTGACGTTGTCAATGGGGAACGGGTGCGTGCTGAACCACCACCTTATAAATACACACCAGACCTCGTTCTGAGTCCCGCGGAAGGAGCCACAAAACGCCATCTTAAGTATGGGCAACACCTCAAGTACCTTAACCAATGTGTTGGAAAGCCATAACGGCTTATAAGATTGTGTCAACGGACACATAAATAGATTAAACTATAATATACATGGTGTTAAATATAATTAATTAGGTGAAAAAGAAAAACCAGCTATCCACACCACTAATATAGAAGAAGTGAAATGAGAAATGAAAATGTGATAGTAGCTTATACATTGATCCATGTGCAATGGAAAGTCTGACATCAGAGTTAACCAATTAATTTCGATCTAACATCAAGACTGACCAAAAAATATATGTGTTAATTAAATGTGCATTAAATTAAATCACCGTTATATATCAAAAAAAATGTAATAGATAAAAATTAAAATATTAATATGGACCTATACAAAAATATTATATTAAAAATTAAAAAATGGAAAAAATACCCAACCATATAACCAACGACTCCACTTGCAGTGGACTAATTAACTCATCCGCATGACTCAGATCAGGTTTACAATAAGCGGTTAGGAATTGTCAATGAAGGCATTAATATTGACATACACATTTAACCCATGTGGCACGTAGGTCTTTACCTTATGAATCCATGACATTTCCAACTTTGCAATTTCCCGCACTAAAGAACTCCCCCGCCAGTTGGGACTGAATTTATCTATCCCCAAAAATAAAGTATTTGAAGGGTCCCTATCATGTACCATGAGGTAGTGTATTGACACCGAATGTTTCTTAAAACCAGACTTAAAGTGGGGTTCCACCCAAAAAAACAAAAATACTTGAAAAAGCCTAAAAAACAAAAAACATTTGGATATTTTTTTTTTTTTACTTACCTCTAAATGCCTGTTGCTAGGGGGTCCCTCGTAGTCTACCCCTTCCAGTGCCTGGGCTGGTGACATCACTTCCCCCTCGGCAAAGGAAGGGCTCCGCTCTGCTCCCTCGCCGCTGTCCATCATCTGGGACCCATTACAGGTCCCAGGTGACTGAGCGGCCAATCACGGCGCCACAGCCCGGCGCTCACAGTTGCAATGCCGGCGCCGCTGAACGGAGGGGGAGACGAGCGGGGCTTCGATCCACCGCATCGCTGGACCCAGGGACAGGTAAGTGTCCAATTAAAAGTCAGCAGCTGCAGTATTTGTAGCTGCTGACTTTTATTTTTTTATTTTTTTTACCCGACCCCCTGGGTGGAACTCCTCTTTAATATTGGTAATATGCTCATTGAGCCGAACCTGTAAAGGGCATTTAGTGCGTCCTATATATTGCAGGCCACACGGGCACTGCAACAGATAGACCACGCCAGTAGTAGTACAGGTAATAAATGGAGCGATTGAATGTTGGATTTGGGTGCTTGTAGATACAAAACTCTGAGTTCTTTTATGAGTGCAGCTATTAAAAAGGAGCAAACCAGACACCTCCCACATTGATAAAACCCCTTCAACTGATCAAAAAAAGTTAATTTTTTAGTAGGGGGATCTAAGATGTTAGGAGCAATCCTATTTCTAAGTGAGGGAGCACCCCTGAAAACCATTTGGGGCCTATCGGGCAAAATGTCCTTCAGGACATTATCACTGTTAATAATATGCCAATGTTTGGAGATGATCTTTTTAATACTCCTATGCTGGAGGGAGTAGGTAGTCACAAAAGGTACCCCTATGCTTGAAAAAGAATTAGGATGGTGTTTTGTGGCTCCTTCCGCGGGACTCAGAACGAGGTCTGGTGTGTATTTATAAGGTGGTGGTTCAACATGCACCCGTTCCCCATTGACGTCAACCTGTGACGAAACGCGCCTGGAGGAGGATACGTGCTGACGTCACCACACTGTTGTCCTAGGAGGACAGGAAGTTCTATTGTAGCCGGCCGGCTCTGGTTTTTAGCGTGAGTATTTCTGCATTAAAATACTATTTTTAAATAAATCCTGTTAAAGCGAGATTACGCTATGGTTTCTCTTCTATACCCCGATCAACCGGTTTATACTGAGGTCTATGGGCTATCTACGGCTTGAAGGGATTGGAGCACATATTCAATTCAGTGACTACCCCTGCCTTACTATCTGGTAAGCGAGTCTTCTACTAGGTGGTGGCACTGATAGGGATATAGCTCACCCGGGTGTCGCATGTTTTAATTGCACTTCAATATTTTGGATCACATTATACATTGCTGACCCGCATTGTTAAATAGCGCAGCTTCTCCCTTCCATAAATAATACCTTACCGCTGTACAAAGCTATGCACCAATTAATATGAAAAGGTATGGGGCAGTAGGATAAATGATAATTCTACATCTTCAGACTAATTGTCTAGTGATTAAAAATTCCTATTGTGGGCAAGATGCTGAGTATATGCAGACCTTGGTGAACACCTGGCTCAGTTACTGTTGGTATTCCTGGGGTGATGTGACTCTGTAAATGGTTACTTTGTTTATCTTATTTACCTTTTCGCAAGAAACGTATTATGGTCTGGGAGCTGCATTGTAGTGTTGAATCATTTTTTTTTGTTTGTAGTTTTATTATGTAAATTTCAATTTTATTTTTTTCGGAAAAACCACACACACACACACACACACACACACACACACACACACGTCCCAAGATACAGCGACGTGCTCACTGGACCTGGCATGTAACCTGGCACTGGATCTTAAACTCTTAGTAACAGTGGGTAAAACAAATCTTAATCCCTGATCACAATTTTGCAACTTTGACATGCGCTAGTAAATTTATACATATCATCACAACTACTTTGTGTATCCAGGTCGATTAGATCTTTTTTTTTTTTCCCAGGACAAATTGAGCTTTCATTTGGTAGTAATTGGTAATGATATCCCCTGATTTTTTTCTCATTATCAAAGGAATACGGGCCCAAAATTGTAAAAAAAAAAGAAAAATCAATAATTTTTTTTTTTAAATTTAGCGGTATATTTGTTACTACAGGGTTTGACAAATTTGCTTGGAATCTAGGAGCCAGCTAAAAAAGTTAAGAGCCAGGTTTTTTTTTTAACGACCGACAAAGCTTTATTTTCAATATAAGAATTAACCGATTTTAAATTTACACAGAAAGACAGCCCCGCCAGCGGCCGAATAGTGCCGGTAAAGCGGTGCTAAAAATAGCGCCGCTTTACCGCCGACGCCCCCCGCGGCTCAGTGTGAAAAGGCTCTAAGTGTCCGATCAGGTCCGCCTGAAAAACTGACAGGCGAACCTGATCAGACAGCCCCTGTGAAAGGGGCCAAGCAGGGAGATGACAGATTAATTTTAATTAAGAAAAAAAAAAAAATAAAAATAAAAGCTATTACACAAAAAAAAAAAAAGGCTATCCCCACACTCACCATTAGGCAAAAGGTGCCAGATGACGCCCGCAATCACTTCCTTCTCTTCTCCACTTTGGGAAGGAGATGGGCGTGCAGTGAAAACAGGCAGGGGAAGCTCCATTAGCATTGTCATACCAACAGTCACCACAAGATGGCGCCAGATTCCAGGACTGCAGCTGTGCCACCCTAGGCGCCAGGTCGCTAATTCTAGTCGCAAATGCGACCTGGGGCCCGGGGTTTGTCGAGCCCTGTGTTACTACCATACTTACCACCAAAGAACAACCCAAAATAAATTCTCCTGTTCCCGAGGCAATTGCTCCCCCCCATTTTATCCACACGAGTGGAATTTTTTTATATCTTGATAAAAGTTTTAAAGGGTTTTACATTATAAGATTCCTATATTTCTTTTATGCCCTACTGGTACCTGGGATGAATGTTTTGGAGTACATAGTCTATCACTCATGCCTGTGGAAGTCCCAGATGACCATTTGTTACCTGCTTATTTGATCTTTCCTTAATTAGAAGGTCCCAACCTACACTAAGAGCACATTATACTCTCTCCGGTGGTGGTGTACTGACTTCATCACTGGTTCTGAGGGACTAATTATAAATTTCATTTCTGCATATTGGAGGAACTGTTTATTATTTTTTTTTACGGAAGGACTTAATGATCTTTTACACCATTTTTTATTATTTATTAGTGCAGCACTTTATTTCAAATCTTATATTTACCGGGATTAATATCTCATGGTGTGTTTGCAGCTTTTTTTGTTTTTTCCTGCACAAACTAAAGGGTTGTCAGTGAAGGGAAAGTTCTTGTTACAGGAGGACAGACAAGTTATTTTAGTAGTCAAACCCTCCCATAAACTTTTAAGAAAGTGCAATGAAATGGCCCAGGCTACCAATAGAACATAAGAATTCCAAATTGCCAAACTGCATGAAGTACCTATAGCTAACCTAGAGAGGACCGTTTTTCTCAGTAGTTTGTTAATGGCACCCCAAAATTGCTAAAAAAAAAAATAAAAAAAAGCTGTTCTTTTGTGTGACAAAACATGCAAAAAAGCGTTTAGGTTGGCTCCAAAAAAAGTATCAGAGCTACTTTGGCGCAGAGGGCAGCTCGTTCAAATGACTGTTGTCACTCCAAAAACATGCAGGAAAAACACGATGCCCATGTGTGAATGGGCCCTAAGCACTTAAGAAAAATGGCCAAAATAATTATATTTTCTCATGTCACTTCTACTTCACTAGTGTCATGTTTTTGGAACAAGTTAGGAAGTTGTCAAAGGTGGACACCAACATTCTGGTAAAATTATTCGGAATAGGTTCTGATATGCTCATACATCAGGACAAAATATCCCCTATTCAGATGCTGGGATGTACCCATCTTCACTTTGCCTCAGGGACAGTTCACACCAGATTGCAGTGTGGGAAAGGCACGTTCTGGGCATGCTTCCTGCACGGCCCTTGCAATCTGCATGCAGGTGCCAATGTATTGTAATGTAGGGATAAATTCACCTTTTTATAAAAAATACATTTTGTTTGCAAGAAAAAAAAAAAAAAAAATGCACTTTTTTCTCCAGGTAGCCTGGAGAGCATTGCACCCACAATCAGCAGATCATGGGTGCAGTACAGGGCTCCTGCAGACCCTCAAGATAGCTGTCTGCCCATACCTCGTATGGGCAGGAAGAGTTGAACTGTGAATGAACAACATGTGGGCATAGCCAGCCATGTTCTTTTCAAAAAATGACAGTGGGTGTGGGGAGACGATTCCCCGCCTACTGTCACAGAGCAGGGGAGATCGGCGGCAGGAGTTGGAACATGTTCCATCCTAAATACATATCATGTTCCAAAAGGTAAATGCAGCCATTAAATGGCATTCCAAACCCAGATTGCGCCAGAGTGAGCTTGCGGGCACCAATTCACATGGTATCGTGTTTGGTTTGGTGTGGCACATTTTTTAAAGTACTTTGGCAATTATATATATATATATATATATATATATACACATACACACACAGTTGTGCTCATAAGTTTACATACCCTGGCATAATTTATGATTACTTGGCCATTTTTCAGAGAATATGAATGATAACACAAAAACATTTTTCACTCATGGTTAGTGTTTGGCTGAAGCCATTTATTATCAATCAACTGTGTTTACTCTTTTTAACCACTTAAGGACTGAGCCTCTGAGATTTGGTGTTTACAAGTTAAAAACGGTTTGTTTTTTTTGCTAGATAATTACTTACATCCGCCAAACAAATGAGAATATATATATTTATTTTTTTATATATATATATATATATATATATATATATATATATATATATATATATATATATATATATATATATATATATATATATATATATATATATATATATATATATATATATATATATATATATATATATATATATATATATTATTTTTTCCTAACACCCTAGAGAATAAAATGGCGGTCGTTGCAATACTTTGTCACACCTTATTTGAAAATTGCGCCCGCTCGTGGAATGGTGACAAACTTTTACCCTTAAAAATCTCCATAGGTGACATTTAGAAAATGTTTATAGGTTGTATATATATATATATATATAGGGGAGGAATTGGTGGGACTTTATATGAGGTATAGGGGTGCCGCTCAGGTCCCCCCCTCCATCCCGATTAGATGAAAATAATGAAAATTAAAAAATAAAAAAGTAGCGGGACTTTATATAAACACACGGGAGCAGGAATAATTTTTTTTTTTTCTCGATTTTTATTTTTATTTTTTGGTTTCATTTTTTAGCTATTTACTTTCTAATTTTTGTTTTTTTCCTTGCATGCACGCAGTGGTGAATGCGTCTGTGGTTTGGCCGGGCCTGCCTTTCTGTCCCGTTCGGGAGCTGCGACGCTCACTGCGGACCCCCCTTCCGCCCTGTTGTGACGAAGGGTGGGCGGGGCTTGTCCTCACTGCGCGTCGACGTCACACATCCCGGCCGGACACGCTGGCGCCTTATTAGCGCGACGCTTGCCGACCGAGTGATCACTATCTGCTGGCCCAGTGGAGGGTTGACATGGTTGACGCCGCCACCTGTGGGACCATGAATGGGCTGGTTCCTGGGCTGTTGACGCCCTCCTCTTCTCTCCCTATTTGTGGGCTAGCGTCTGACGTTGGGGATATGATTGCGGGGGCCTGGCAGCTATGGACCTCATCCCCGCATGGATTTCACATCCCGCTAGGTACACACCTGCATTCACCCACCATCTATGCATCCATGCACTCCTGTTCGGACTTATTCGACATCAGGTACACATTTCCCTCCCACCACATTTGTGTTTTCACATTTAGTTTCATTTCCCCTTCACCACTTTCTTGGTTTTATTTCTTCCCTCTTCCTTTTCTCACACCTGCTCTCCTTTTTCTCCTTTTCTCTCCCCTCTTGTTCCCCACCACCTGTTTCTCTCAAATTACCCAGCTACATATTTTCCTCTCTCCTTCCTTTTAGTCTCCCTTTTTCCCTTCACCTCTTTCTATATCTTCACTCCTTTTTTCCATTCACACTAATTTTTTTCACCCTTCTTATTCCCCTCCCTTGTTTTAACATCTTTCATTTCTATTTTAAATTTTGTTTTTTCACTTTTTGTCTTCATCCACCCCACAGCAACACTTTTTTCCTCCCTTTTTCCCTTCTAGATTCGGTTCCATTGTTCCACCACCTTTCTACACTGTTATTCCTGTGGGGCGTCGTTCATTTTTGTGTTTGGCCCGCCGCGGCATGTCCCCTCAGCTCCCGTGCAGGGCATATTTGGTTCGGTCTGGGGATTTCATGGCCGCACCACCACTGTGTGGACCACACATGTAAGTGTACGGGCAATTCGGGTCCATCAGGGAGGACCCTTCTTGCCTGTTTTTTTGTTTTTTCTTTTTTCCCCCCTTTTTTTTTTTTCTCCTTTTTCTCCTTTCCCCTTTAATAAATTAATATTTTCCCTTTATTTATTTATTTTTTTATTTTATTTTTTAGATTATCACTATGGTTCCTTGCTCCTGATGATAGGTTAAAAACCTTGAAACGCGTAGAGCCAACATCAACCTAGTGTATACAATGATGCATCTGGTCAGGCCGTTCCAAATTAATTGGTTTTCTCCTTCCTCAATAACCCCCCTTTTTTTGTTTTTCATATATGATTATTTTCTCCATTCAATCATGCATTCATGCTTTAAATGTTTTTAGAATATATATTGATTCCTTGTTGGAATATGTATGTATGTATATTTTTTCTGGCTCCAATGAATTGTAGTAGTTGTACGAATAGTTTTATATAGCATCATGCATTGAATTATTTGAATACAAAAACTCTATGACAATTTGAATCCATTAAAAGCTATCAATTTTATTCCTGCTCCCGTGTGTTTATATAAAGTCCCGCTACTTTTTTATTTTTTAATTTCCATTATTTATAGGTTGTACGTTTTGAGTTACAGAGGAAGTCTAGGGCTAGAATTATTGCTCTCGCTCTAATGATCACAGCGATACCTCATGTGTGTGGTTTGAACACTGTTTACATATGCGGGCGCTACTCACGTATGCGTTTGCTTCTGCACACGAGCTCGGCGGGACGGGGCGCGTTTTTTTTTTTTTCTTATTTTACTTTTTATTTTTACACTGTTTTTTGATTTTTTTTCTTTTTAAAAAAAGTGTCACTTTTATTCCTATTACAAGGAATGTAAAGATTGTGAATCAGAAAAGGGCTGGCGACTCCGATGCTCTTGAATAAAAGTCCTTTATTGTGTTACATGGGTACACGGGTACAGGCTACGCTTTACGGTCCATGACAGGACCTCTTAAATAGGAGATCTGGGGTCAAAAAGACCTCAGATCTCATATTTACACAAAAAAAAAAGTCCCTTTCTTTCAAATGACGGAGCGATCACTTGTAAACAAAACACGTCATGACGCCGGTTCCTCCCTCCCCTCTCTGTACCGATCAGTACAGTGCAAGGGGAGAGGGGAAGAGATTGCAGCAGCGCTGTGGGCTGGATGTTTAGTGCCCACAGCGCTGCTTTGTGCTAATGATCGCCAACACTCTGCCAACACTCTGCTATAAATTTTAACAGAAAGAATTTTTTTTTTTAATCGAATTTTCAGTCTTTTTTTGATTTATAGCGCAAAAAATAAAAAACCCAGCGGTGATTAAATACCACCAAAATAAAGCTCTATTTGTGTGAAAAAATGGACAACACTTTCATATGGGTACAGTGTTGCATGACTGAGTAATTGTCATTTAAAGTGTGAGAGCACCGAAAGCTGAAAATTGGTCTGGTTAGGAAGGGGGGTCAAGTGGTTAATCATACATCACGGGAAACAGAGCCATAATAATCACTATGTGGGTTATAGGCCACCTTCAGGTGCTGGACACTGGCACATCCTAAACAGGAATATAACCCCTCCCATACCAGGAGTACCTCCGTTTTTTTCGCCAGTGTCTAAGGTGTTGGTCACGAGCGAAGATGTGCTGTGCTGAGTTCCACTGGAGCAATCCTTGCTGGGGCTAGCTATGCAGCCGGATCCATTTGAAGTGTCCTTTAGGCCGAATTGAATGGTACCAAGGCCTCGTGGCGGAAGAAACAAGTATCAAGCCTGTAACGCTTCTCTTTTTAGAGAGCTGGACCCCAGGATCCAGTACTTTGGTATTTTAAGCCATAAAGTTTTACTGGCGGGGTGCTATTACAGGTCCAGGAGTGTGGGTTCCCCGACGGTCCCCAGTTCCAGTTCCTTCCAGTTCCTGAAGGTTTGTTAACAGGACCCACCGTGAAGGGTGAAGATTGGGTCTGTTGGTTTTACCACAGAAAACCCTGCGGCGGGAAAGGCAAGTGGAGTTTTTCTAAGAAATGTTTACATTTTTCTTATGAAAAAAAAAAAAAATAAATAAAAGTAAAATGTTGTCATGCCTAAAAGTCACCACTGGGGGCTGTATAGAGCACATACCTTCTCATTCTTTCCTCAGAGATCATGCTGTGTCAGGAAGCAGCAGGCTCTTTTCCTCCGGTGAGCAGCTCAGACCTGCAGTGAGTTTGGGGGGGGGGGGGGGTTTGCTTCCACCAGACACCCCCCACCTGGGCTAAGCTCTCCCCCTCTTCCCAGGGAAGGGGAGAGCTAAAACGATCGGCAATGCAGGTTTTCTTCCACCGCCCCTGCACGGCGGCGGCTCTCAGGTTTCCTCCTCGCATCCCTCCCTCAAACACAATCTGATCCCGTCGGATCAGAGGCCCACGTGGGAAAGCTCTCTTTTGAAAAAGAGAGGGCGGGGCTTAGCACACCGTTGGCGTCCTCCAACGTCCAGCGTGGGAGTATGTTTTAAAAAGACTGCATTTAAGCTGGCTGCAAGTTGTTGCAGGGACACAAGAGCAAAGAGGGGCATGAAAGAGGTTTGGCGACACAAGCATTCCTATTTTGACACATTTACTATTCGCATCAGGCTGAGCATTAATAGCAGCGGCAGTGGCTGGACGATTGCTCAAGCGGTGGATGCGATCCTTCTGGTAGAACCTCTGCTTTTGTGCATCGGGCTTAGAGCTGCATGATTCTGGCTAAAATGAGAATCACAATTTTTTTGCTTAGAAGATAGATCACGATTCTCGCGACGTAACATCTTTCACATTAAAACAAACAAAAAAAAAAAAAAAATTGGGCTAACGTTACTGTTTTGTTTTTTTATTCATTGAAGTGTATTTTTTCCCAAAAAAATTGCGTTTGAATGACCGCTGGGCAAATACAGCGCAACATAAAATATTGCAGCAATTGACATTTTATTCCCTAGGGTCTCAATTAAAATACATATGTTTGGGGGTTCCAAGTAATTTTCTAGCAAAAATATTGATTTTAACTTAAGAAACAAGTGTCAGAAAAAGATTTAGAGTGGTTAAACTTCCTGCATTTACACGCAAACTGCCTGGATTTTTTCTTTACACAGAAGTTTATCCCTTTGAGCCAAGAAGGAAGAGTTAGTTACATGTTAAAAACTTGGCAGACTGTCCGGGTGTTTTCTTTTGACAGCTGAGTGAGCAGATAAGTCTCTCCACTTGTTATATGAAAGAATCGGCAAACTCCGCAATAGAGATCGCCAGGGGGGTTGAATCGAGATCACAATTTTTTAACGATTAATTGTGCAGCTCTAAATCAGGCTTTGGTCGGAAGGGGGGGGCTAAAAACACCCCAAAAGAGGGCTAAAGGGATCTCCCTCAAGCTCTGAAAGCCTAAAACTTAGCTCCGCAATGGCATCCTCCCCTGAGAGGGGGTGGCTGGTCAGAGTGGGCCTTCAGGGGCCATGGAATGTTTGCAACTGTTTACAACACTACAGCCCCTGCCTATATTTCCTCGGCTCTCTGCCACACCCACCAGGTTGGACCTCCTGGCCTGGACCCCCTGTTGGAGCACTCATCTCCACTGCTCCCACACTGCCATCACCCCCCTGGGGCACCGCTACCCTCATAGGGAATCGGATGCACACAGTCTGGGACAGCATACAGGACCAGTGCACTTGCTCACCAGGCCGAACCTCAAGAAATACCAAACCCCCCCTCTGGAGACCTGCAGTCTCCTGCCTGCAAGGGCCTTCTTTCGGCCCTCTCCAGATTGGAGCATACTTAGAATTACTCCTTTCTACGGTGGCTCTGTGACGCCCTCTGCTGGGGAGCTCTCTCTCAGGCCGCCCCGCCGGGTTTTGGGTATCACGGGCCTGACGTGGACTGGGGGCGGAGGATCCGTGGAGGTCCAGGGGTGTGTCTTTATCCCCCCAACCAACCATACCCCCCCCTTTATTTTGAGTGCTTCATTGGATACAATGCAGTAACACATGCCCTCCAAGCAACATAATATGACATACCTCTGTGCTTGCTGATCCCTATCAGACACCCCTGAGGAAGAGTTTATCTCGAAACGCGTCGGGTACTCTCTGGGTGTGTGCTCCATACACACCTGGAGTCCCATGATTGTGGATCTTTTTGCATGTTGTATTGCCATGTTTCCATGTTTATAACTTGTATCCTGTACCTTATGCCTCATCTATTGTACCCCCTATTTACCCATATCCTTACCCCAATAAACACCCATACTTTTGCAATCATACCTACATCTATTACACTCTTTATTATACTCTATTACTTATGAGTAGGTGTCCCCTTTAAAGTCCCCTAAGGGGATCAAATTTCCATTTCTCCCTGAAAATTTGGGATGTGGGTCCACCCTACTCAATAGACCAACATCGCACCGCCACCCCATATTTGATATATTTCTAAAAAGGTTTTTTCTCAGTCATGATAGGATGGGAAAAGGGATAGCGACTTTAATCGCATCCCAGATTGGGATAAAATGCGACAGATTCCAATCCATTACCCTAGGACCCTCAAACTGAGGATCTGGAGGCAGGAGATGTTTTCTCTCAGAGGACTGTGAACAGGCTGATGACTCCTCTTCCAAAGGATCATATGCGGAAAATCAGCTTCACATTGGGGGTGCAATTTCTTACTGAATTGGTCCACTCCACATTTTATGCTACCCTTAACTCAGTGTCCTCTTCTTGTTTTGGGTTCGCTAAAGCCTCCTCAAAGCTGTGCATGCCTTTCCTGTCCATTCATTGTTGGGAAAGTTCATGTATTCTGAGTGGGATCACCCAGATAAGCATTTTTTCCCTCCTAAAAAGTTTTTCACACTTTATCCTATGGAGGAAAAAACTTTCTAAAGGTGGAAGATACCAGCAATTGACACTGCTATATCTTCTGCTTAAAAGTTTGACTTGTCCGGCAGACAATGCTCAAATACCTAGCGATCCAACGATTGGAATTCCTATAAAAAAAAAAAAAAAAAAAACAAAAAACAAAAAACAAAAAAAAACACCATATTGTTTTCCTGACAGGTTGAGTGTCTCAGCCTGTGCTGACAGTAATTGGTGTATGTCAAATCCTTGAGAGACCAGTTTTAAAACAGGTGCTCAAAGTTATCCCTGTTCAGCAGACCCAGGTTCTGGCAAGCTCCTAGTAGCTTTATGTTGGCAATAGATGCTGAGAGATTCTATCTTCAGGCCTCACACCTTTCACTGGGCTGGTACATATGCATAGAATACTATGGTTGAAAAATTGGTCAGCTGAAGCGTAAAAAAAAAAAAAAAAAAAAACTTCCTGGCTAGTTTTCCTTTTTGCAGTGAACAGCTGTTTGGGATATCTTGGATAAATCATCCAAAGAATTTCTAGTGGAAAGGTATCCCTTTGCCATTTAAGAAAAGGAGTAAATGTATTTCATTTAAACAAGCTCCTTCTCCAGTGAAAGCCTCCAGGCGAGCGAAGGTAATGGATGCTTGATTCCTTCGCTCCGCGCCATCGGAACCCATCACCCGGCCTAATCCAAATAGAGGAAGCAGGGAAGCGGCCTTTCGACCCCAGAAGATAGAGGAATACCCAGAGCTGCAAGCGGTGATGTACCGCTCAGCAAAAAGTAAAATTAAAAGCCGGCAGCACAGCAAACAATCTCCAGCTTCAGGTAAAGACAGATCCAAGATGGCGCCCAATCCTCCAGAGCCTCATGACACGCAGCTCTCTGTAATGGGAATGGGATCTCCTGCTGAAAGCCTTCATCTGTTCCCCATGGATCACGTGAGTCCTCACCCTGCTGACTCTGATGCCATGCTAGCTAAGTTCCGCAGCATCGTTAGAGACGAGATAATGGCAGCCTCCCGAAAACTGTCCTCGGACCTGGTCCGCGGCCTTAAAGAGATAGGCCATCGCACTAATCAGTTAGAACACCGCATGGACTTGGCCACCACTGTATTGGAGGGACATGAGGAGGAGGTAGACAAAATGTCCGCAGAAATAGACGCTCTCAGAGATAAGTTAGAGGACGCGGAAAATAGGGCCCGCAGGGATAACCTTCGTATCCGCGGCATCCCCGAAACGATTACTGATCTGCAGGGAACAGCTACCGCCTTTTTCCAAGAACTGGCCCCCGAGATCCCGGTGGACAGGTTAGAGTTTGACCGCATCCACCGGTCACTGGCCCCCAAACCCTCCGAAGGCTCCCCGAGGGATGTCATAATCAAATCTCATTACTACAGAACCAAGGAGAAGCTCTTACAGTCTGCCCGAGAGCAAGGGGATCTCTCATTCCAAGGTAATCCCCTTCAAATATTTGCGGACCTCTCGCCGGTCACCATTGCCAGACGCCGAGGCCTCAAGCCTTATCTCCAAGTTCTGCAATCCCACCAGATCAAGTATAGATGGGGGTTCCCCTTTAAACTTTCTTTTTCCCACCAGGGCCACCAGTTCCACGCCACCTCCCCATCTGGCCTAAAACAACACCTCCAGGACCTGCAACTGGACATCCCTCCTTCTCAACCTGCCACGCCGGCTTCATCTTCTAGGCCTGGCCCCTCTAGGCCCCCTCATCAGCCCTCTCAAGCATCACAAAGATTTCAATCTGGATCCCAGGCGCTGCGGGACCTGCAGGCCCAATGATTCCAAC